>NC_069126.1:29416353-29721353 GCF_026914265.1 Mya arenaria
ATTTCATCAAGGCAAACATTCTGATAAAGTTTCATGAAGATTGATCCATATATATTGCAAAAATAAAGCCTCTAGTGTCCACAAGTTCTTTAAGATTTGACCTAGTGACCTAGTTTTTGACCCCATGTGCCCCACTTTTACAAGCGGTCCATATTTCATCAAGGGGTACATTATGACCAAGTTTGAACAAAATCCGACCAATCATTTCCATTCCGGACGAAAAAAATCTAAAGTTTGACCTAGTGACACAATTTTTGATCATATGTGACCAAGTTTTAAATATGTCCAAGATTTCATCAAGGAAAACATTTTGATTAAGTTTTATGAATACTTGATCATTTATAATGCCTCTAGTATGTTCCAAAGATTTTTCTAAGATTTGACCTAGTGACCTAGTTTTTGACCCCATGTGACCCACTTTTTTAAGTGGTCCATATTTTATCAAGGGGTACATCATGACCAATTTTAAACATAACTTGACCAATCATTACCATGATATGGTTCCGGACAAAAAAATCTAAGATTTGACCTTGTGACCTAATTTTCGATCAAATGTGACCCAGTTTTATTTACAACCAAGAGTTCATCAAGGAAAACATTCTGATAACGTTTCATGAATAATTGACCATGTATAATGCCTCTAGTATGTTCCAAAGATTTTTCTAAAATTTAACCTAGTGACGTAGTTTTTGACCCCATGTGACCCACTTTTACACGTGGTCGAAATTTGATCCACGGGAACATTCTGACTTAGTTTGAACATTTTCTGATCAATGCCTACCAAGATATGTTACCGGACGGACGGAATGACGGACCGAATGACGGACGGACGGACAACGCCAAAACAATATCCCCCTCCCGAAACCTTCGATTCGGCGGGGGATAAAATATATACTATGGAAACATTTCAGTTTGCCTCTCCAGAAAGAGTACAGTGTCATCTTGCCAACCGTCCCTGCAGTACTATTAGTATTTTGACTAATGACTAAGGATGATTTTGGAATCGTGTGCGTTGAACGCTCTTTGTTCAAATTGTCTATGTCACCAGTTATCGTCTGAAACGGAAAGTTTCGAAGTGGTTTGGGACTTCTATTTGAACATCTTCCTTTTGATAAAAGTTCATGAACATTTGCCTGCAATTTTGACCAAGCCTTTTTTGACGACAATCTAGTTATGGTTATGACTTTTCGCCATGTGTATTCGCCACCATCTCTAAATGTCAGCAGAATATGTGGCAAGTTAAAAAAACACACGAAATAACATTGTTATAAAAGCGTTTGTAGAATATGTTGGCAACGACCGTAGATTTGCATTAATTTTACATGTGTCATCGATGTGCTTAACATTCTTCGGATCATTCCTTACTTTAACAGATCAGGTTGTTTGTTCCTAGTTTAAGCCTTCTATAAGTGACCCCCCCCCCCCCCCAAAAAAAAAAAAACAACAACAAACACAACAACAACAACAACAAAAAACAAAAACAACAACAACTACAACAACTGTGTACAGTACATAACCTCTGTTTATTGATCTTAATCTACTTGCCTTGATCCCTCTTATCCTGCTGTGCAGTTTTGGAAGTTTTATTATAGAAATGGACCCTAAATGGCCCTGAGCCAACAAACGAATACACAGGAAATTGGCCCCTACTGTGACACCAGTGCAATTAGCAGGGGATGCACAGCAGGGGATTACCATGCCAAACATTCCTTAAACTAGGCATTTAAATGAATTGCGAAGTCGCTCCCATCACCACTCCACTATGGTGAAGACACATGATATTATTAAGCTGATAACGTTCGGATCAACCGTTCTTTCTTCTCATTCAATGAGTACAAACGTCTTACTTCTTGTCCCATAAAACAAATATGTGCTGTTTTAACGACAAATGGTAGGAAATAATAACATAATAATTACTATTTAACTAGTAACAAGCTTTAAGAACAAAGAATTATCACGGTTAAAATTTTCATTTGACATAGTTTTGTAGAATTCTACCACGAGGATGACAGAAAAGTATCATCAAAAGTGGCATTGCGGTTTCAAAGGAATTGTGATTTGAAGCAAGGATATATATCTGATCATATTTTATTTCCCAAAACAAGGACAATAAAATAATACATATTTTTATGGATTTAATATTGTACATATTTCCTAAATAACTATACAACATAACGATATATAAGTCGGTATGTGCTGTTTAACTTTTATATCTAAACGTTTCGACAATGCGCCTTTCAATACATAACATGATGTGACATCAACAGCAACAGCAGGCAACTTTTTTACATATATGGAAACCGAATAACAACTGTTTTATGTATGAACGCTAGATGACAACAGTTAAATATATAAACACCAAATGACAACTGTTTACATATAAGAACAACGAAATGGAATCTGTTTACAAATATGAACACCAAATGACAACTGATTAAAGATATGAGCACCATGACAAGTTGCAAACATCGGCACGAAAATATTTATGAGGAAAATACATGAACCTGATCGCTAGTATGTTAAGAGTTTAATAGAATACTCAATATAAATACTCATAAATCGACAGCAGATAAACTGATTAAAAAATAGAACATGGGTATTTGATATGACTGAGTTCGTCATGTTCTGCAAAAATCGTCAATATACATCTTACAACACAATTGAGTGTTGTTTATAAAGCAATTTCCTAAGATTTCCTTCTTCCAAAAAAGGAAATGTGAAGAAATATTTAGCCTTTGCACCTGTTTAATTTCTGATTGTTTATAATTATCCACGATATAAGTGTTATTAGCATAGACTTTTATGAGCCCATTTTAATCTACTGTATTCGTCAGCGCTTTATGGAAAACATGATAGTTTGGTTACGGTTCAAAATCGCATGAACTCATCAAAAAAAGAATTCAATCCGAACACACTAGTTTGCCCCTGCATTCCTCCAAACTAGGTCATGAACGATCTGAAAACTAGACGTGTTATTTGATCGTCATTTACCCGCGGCTACCCCAGTACTTGTAAATTGATTTCACTCCGCAAATGTAAAAACAGATAACAAGAACAAATCATGAAATGGTATTGCTATATTGGTTATGTATCGAGTACTAGAATTGTACCCGGGTACCCTCCAAAACTTCTCCAGCCCGGGAGAACTATTAACATGATTCATATGATGATCAAATAGTTGACAAACCTTTTATTCTTCAAACCTATTGACATTCATGAATGGCACTTAATTGCTGCATTTGCTAAATGCTGAGAGGTCAATGCTCCTCAATATATATATTCATTTCCAAAAAGATTGGAATGCTAGGACAGGTGAAAAGGCTGATTATGTTTTAAATGTATTGCCTGATGGTTATGTTATGGGTGATGCTTTGAGTGTAATGTTGATAAATTTGGTCTAAACATATTTTATTGAGCAAAATTAGTCAACATATCAAGACAAATACATAATTAAATTTCAGGATTGGAACGGTAGAAATAAACTAATAGAGTTCCTTTCCCTGTTATGATAAATTACAATTGGCATAAATTTTCTAAGTTATATGATGAAAACAATATTTCTAGAGACAATAATGAGATGTTTAGATGTTAACCTTCAATCATTAACATATATTATGAACAATATACTTTGTTTAAAAAAGTATAAGTAATAGTAATACTAATGATATTAGTTTTAAAAGTGTAAAAAAAGACTATTTTGATGAAGACTGCATAGACTTGAAATAAATAATTATAAATGACTGAATACTTTTAGACAAATATCATGAATATAGTGCAGGCTATAAATAACTTAACATAAATTGGAAATAATAAGATTTTGTTGTGCTAAGTTGTACTGGAAGATGTTAAAAGGTTCCAGAGTACAAAAAACATGTTTACTTACATCAAATGATTTTGTTGAGTACTTTAAGTCCTGTATATTTTTTCAGCCGGACGAAGATGTGTTGCATTTTATTGAAAGGTATTTAGATAGTGAGTTTAATGTCATGTTCCAAGGATTAAATGTCCCCTTTACTGTTGGTGAAGTTAGAAAGGCTTGTAAAAAACTTAATTATGGTTACGCCAATGCGCCGGATTACTTTAAAAATGAGTTCTTCTAAGTGGGATGTCATAATGAGGTGTTTTGCAATGTATTATGAACAATGTTTAATAAGTTACCTGATTGTGGTTATTTCCCAGACAAAAGGTCAGAAGGGTTTATTGTACCACTACATAAGAAAGGGGCTGTAAATGAACCAAGTAATAATAGTGGTATTGCTTTGTTAAGCTCTGTGGAAAAATTGTTTACAAAAATATTGAATACTAGTCTGAAGATTATCATGTGTATAATGAGGCCCAGGCTGGTTTTAGGCAAATGATGGGCACTATTGATAATATTTTTGTATTACAAAGTACAATCACATGTTTATTTGATAGCAATAAGAAAGTATATGCAGCATTTGTTGACTTTTCCAAAGCATTTGATTATGTTGTTAGAGTTTTACTCTGATAAAAATTGATCAAATTTGGTGGGGAAAGATGTTAGATATTATACAATCTATGTATATGTATGTTAAGTAAAACGTGAAATATAATAATGAATTAAGTAATGATTTTTCATCTTTATTTAGGGTACTTCAAGGAGAATCTTTATCTCCGTTTTTATTTTCAATGCATCTTAATGACATAGAAGATATTTTATGTACTTATAACTATCAAGGTATTGATTTTAATGTGTTTAAAATATTTATATTACTGTATCCTGATAATATAGTTTTGTTATCAGATACAGAGTCATGATTGTATTCGGCCAATAATGTATTTTTCTTCAAAATAGTATTAATTGAATAACAGTAGTTATTCTATTATACAAGAATGAATTGTAAGAGCATTATGTCGTAGCTTCTGTCAAAAATTACAACCAGCATTGTCTGCATTATGTTTGGAAACAAGACAACTGGTAGCTGTTATGCATTGGCAAAATATGCTACGCATGCATGTAAAACAATGTAAACGCGGTCTGAGCATTATTAGAAAAATGCCGTCTGACATAAAAGCTGACAAAATAACATTCCACCGCAGCTCTGATTTAAATGACTTTGAACGTAAGTCCAGATTAGTTTAAGGTCTGTCGTTAACAATAGTCATCTTAAAGTATTTTAATACAACTATTGACAAACAATAGATAACCACAATGATAGTCATTTTTAAGAAAAATATAAATCGGAACAGACCATTAGCAAGCCACAATTTGGGCTGAAATGCGGAATTTCCGGAATGTTTCTAGTTTCAACACTGTTTTATCCAAGTTGACCACTTTATCCATTGGTGTAGGTGGCAGCCAACACACTGTTTGATTCGGAGTTTGGAGTCGGGGTGTCAAATTCGAATTAAGAAGGCATTAGAGGTAATAACGTGATTCTGATTATTTTCTTTTAAACAAGGTCCTAAATTAAGAATACATTACATGTACATTTATTTTAAAACTCATACTTAATACTTAAATAATCGCGTTTGATTGATTGGTGATTTGTCAGATTAATTCAAATATTTTTTCCCGATATGTTTGGAATTCAATATTCAATATCAGGATCTGATACGAATAAAAATGATCTAGAGTTTTGTGTTAATTCAATGTTCAGAAGTTTCAGATTAATCATGATTTTTTTATAGAATTTGAAAAGAAATTCTTCAGGATATGCGTAGTATGTTCTTGAACATTCCCATTTGGCATGTAAGAGCACACTTGAAAATTGGTATATGTAGTAAAAATAAAGTTTCTTTTAAAAATTCACCAGTGCTAGAACATTTCTTAAATCAAATTATTCTATGATGATAACTTTTTGTGAGAGTTATTGTGATGTTAGATATAAATAGTGCTCATATAGTATCTTTCATAATGTATAGGGATTTTATTCGGAGGACATTAATACTACCAAGACCAGGGAATATATTTTGTGAACTTATGAACTGTTGACATAATTCTGTATTCAATGAATCAAAATTATTTCATTTCTTATTTAAATTAACATTTGTAAAATCTCACTGAGTACATTTTGTTGATGTTTTCTCTTTCTTTGCTTCGCTTGGTGGACGTAACATAATTGGGGGCTCGTCCGTGGTTGAATTTTGTTTTGCAGATTCAATATTGATTTTTTTTTCATATTACTGTTATACAATTCATCACCTTAGTGCAAGAACTAAATATCTGCTTCTATTTATATATGCAGTTATTGAGTTACTGCAATAAGGTGCAAATTACTTATATTAATTTCTTGGTTCAAACTAGCAACAAAAAGCCATGTCATTCAATTTAGATAATTCTGTAGCTGCCCCTTCCCATTGGATAGTTTATTTGGCTAGGAGGACTGATTTTCTCAATCTTGCCAAGCATAAGTATGTGTCTGAAACTAAATCTGCTATGCGTGAACAAACGTTAAGATTGCTTTGGTTCGTCTTTTAGTGCGTGTACTCTGTGTCATTGTTGAATCACAGTCTGTATCGCAGTTTCAAATCACAAAACCGAAACTCGTTTTTGATACACTCGTCCACATTTATTCCACACCATCAAACAGTCAAGCAGTCAATCTAATTCAACATAACAGAACGAAATGGAACACAATGTAACGCAATTGTACGTAAAGGAACAGTAATATGAAACCACCTAAACACAGTAATCAAGACACATACATCATATACACAATTGCAATCAACATAACGCAATAAATATAACAAATAGAGGTTCGCAAAATCTTTTAATGACATTCAAAAATACTTAAAAAATGCTCTGAAGTTATCTAGCCATGGACAAATGCATAAGCTAACCTTTTATTATTCAATGTTTATTAATTTCATTTATAGCAAGCAAACTTATAATGAAATATAACCTTCTAAACATTGGAACGTTTTCCAATTAATTTATTTTTATTTCAAACAGAAACTTATCATCATTCATGTCGTTTCACTCGCACATCACTTACTGAAAATATATACTTTCGTCCAAAGCTCTCCAAGCTGCCAGCCGATCAAATTCCAATACAGGATCATGGAAACCTTGCTTTATCTATATTTGTATACGTATCTTGCATATCCCGGCTAAATTATCAAAACAATGGGTCCGATCAATTTCTATTATTAATCTTACAATGAATCATTCTCGCTAGCGTCCCGGACACAAATCTTATCAATCTACTAAAAATATTTCTAGCTTCAGTTTGAATTAAATTAAGGGAACTTTAACTACATTATGCAAGTGAGTGAAATGGAGACAGATGCAAGAGAAACAAATGTAAATGCAAATGCAGTAAGAAAAAGAACGTGGTGAGAAAAAAGAGATGCAAATACAGTTTGACAATGAACGTAAAGGGAGGCAGTTTCAGTTACAATTGAAGGAGTTAGAAATCAAGGGAGAGCAAATCGAATTACTTTGATTTAAAAAAACACACTCATAAGGCTTGTTTAACCTGGAGTAAAAATACAAAATATTTCGTTCAATTTAAAAAGGATGAAGCACAATCTGAAATGGCCTAAAGAGCACCGGACCTTGCTGTTGCAGAGTGTTCTAATTGGTAAAGTTCGTAATTTATAAGGAGCGTTGGGTCATACAAAGCTCTAATTATGACACAGTTAAAGATCTGAATCTTAACAGTAATGAGTTGGTCCATGGTGCTCATAGCTTGCCATTTAGAACTTTTAGAAAAGACATTGTCCAGGCCCAAGTGAAACATCACAGATATGGTTAACCATCTTGGAAGAATACTGATGCGTCAGCTTGGTGTTCCAACGAGTGGGAAGTTGCAAAGTGCTTTTGTCCAACTGACGCTACAGTGATTCGAAATCTGCTGAAAAAACAGATTTGAATGGGATTCTTAGTATCATACAAAACTGTGATCAGTTCGAAATGTATTTTGACGATATAAAAAAGGTTGAGGAGGTAAGAGCTAATAACTATTGTCTGAGATTTTAGTGCTTTTAAAGTTGTTCATTTTTATATTGCAAGGAAATAAACCATAAAAAATATACAGAAAACGATATTGAAGACGCGTTTTTACAATGAACGAAAGCTAAATAGATCATTCATGTCCTAGTTTAACTGAAATGAAAAACATATACAGACAAATGCAATAACGTTATCAGCAATGTAATTTCAGTCATTGAATTTAAATATTAGTTATCAGTCCGCATTACCGTTTCAATTTATATCAGGCTTATATGGAGTCATAAGGCATCGACATTTATCATGAATATCAAATTATCTCATTTGTTTACCAAGGGAAACAGGGTTTATGGAACTGCGTTTTTACTCTGGAGGTTTTATTAAACTTGAGTGGAATTTAGCAAAATGAATTTCCATTTACATTAAGAATCAATAAGTTGTATTATAAATGTTGTTGTTGTTGTTGTTGTTGTTGTTGTTGTTTTGCACTGAAGAATGCTTTTGTAAATGTTGCAGGTCCGCCGGTTCTGTCGAAGTCTATGCCACTCCCCTAATATGCAAGTTTCATGTCAGGAAATGTCGGAAATTTTCAAAGCCTTAACAAACTTGTTAACAGATGGAAAGTGTCTTGGTAGCAAACCGGAAGCAATTTCTACAGTTACGGAGTTGAAAAAGGTTAGTTTTTTCTAAGTTCATGTATTTTGTCTATCTCAATAATTTACTTCATTGTCAAACGCTGATTTGAAATGAAACACACATGAATTTTATAAAATTTCAGTTAGAGACAAACAAATTGACTGTCACTTCCGAAGAAGTTGGAAAACTTCTTGTATTAGAAAAAGGTGCCATGGAAGATTGTAAAAAGGCATTAAATGAAGAAAGGGATGACGACAGTGTTACTATGAAAGACATCGTTTCGCGTTTGGACCATGTAACACAACTTTTTTCAGTTCTTGGTCGACAACGTCCTAGTAAACGGCCAGTCAAATCTGACGATGGCCACTTGCCAAAGAGAGTAAAGCGTGACAGAGCGTCATATAGTTCAAATGTTGAAGGTAAGAGCACAGATGTTTCGGTTTTTGTCGGTTCTGCTTCAAAGTAGTACGTGTCTTTAATTATGTAATGCATTTCAGGCATGTTAAAAGACTTACGCGTCTTCTACGATAAATACTACAGTACTTTACCATTGGGTCCAATGTTTGAAGAAAAGGTATCTAAACTTGAGGAAGCTTCGAACAGGCTGGTGAAAGAATCGTATGCTGTAGATGCTTCTGAATTTCTTGAACAAGTTGAAAGGCAAAATATTCAAGACTGTTTGTCAAATCCACTAGAAAGCATACACTTACTTTGTATCTTTCATGATGAAAAGACACTTGTTGACTCGAGATGTAAGACATACTGCCAAATATTGAACATGTTGCTTGGGAGGGCAAAAAAGATGTTCAAGATAAAGCAGCAAGACGTCACCGATGGATCAGAAACTATTGATTTACCAACTTGCTTTAAACAGGATGCGGACATGTGTCAGGAGCACAAATCAATTCTTTTAAGATTGGGAGAAGTTGCCTATACAGCGTTGAAATCTACAAGCAATCAAGTATTAGATGAAGCAACCGTAAGCGCAACATTTAGAGGAGAAGAAGAAGTGAGCTTTATACTGACTGCAGGTCTATTGTCCAAGGACGAGCAAAGGGGGAAACTTGCAAGACAGGTTTGCCGTTACAGTTTTTTGCACTCAACATATCAAGAATTGTTGTGCTGTTTGTATCTGGTATGTAAAGACAACGGTGATGATCTCTTGAGCAGGCTTTTAGACCATCTTGAGACAACAGGACAAAAAGATGTTTTAACAGAAATGTTTCTGTTCTTCTGTGGCATGAGCGGCAAACTAGCGAGCAGAGCACACGATAAACTTTCACAAATGAAATATGACCAAATGAAGAAGTGCGACCGCATTAGGTTTTTAGATGTGCGGAAATCAAGAGACTTAACCCTGAAGGGATACGAGGAATCGAAAATAAATGGAGTCGAAAATAACATTGAAATGCGCCAGTTGGTAATTGACAAACACTTGGATTTTCATTATCCAGCTTTACAGAGGAACACGACTGGGGTACATTCGCTTGCTTGCATTTGGCACAAGGAAATTTCAATTGAAGTCAAAAACATGGATCTCTTTATCAAGAACTCTTCGAAGTCGTTATTGTATGTCTTTATCAATGGTGAGCATGGCAAAACTATTCAATTCACGTCACAAAATCTAAATATATGTCTGAACCTGCATACGTTGGAACTGCGGTATATACAGTTGACGGATAAATTAGATCTTTCCGCATGTGACACACTCAGATCTCTAACAATAACCAGAGTAAAGCTCTCAGAGGTGTGTATACATGCACCAACGTTACACTATTGCTTTCTACGTACTGTAGATGAAAGGGATGCTTTATTCCACTTGTCATTTTCGAACGATCTACGATTTTCAGTGAAATTAAAAGAGCTTACTCTGATGAACGTCAGTGTAGTAGGAGTGTTAGATATAAGCGAGTGTAAACACCTGACAGGCATATGTTTGTGGAATGTTGACATGGACAAGTTGATTTTAGAAACTCTCTCGGTTAAGACATGTTTTCTTGGTGAACACATTGGAAAGAACAAAAGCATTGGAAAGAACAAAAGCTTTTGGCCAATCATCCTCAATGCACTGACAGGTTCGGAAAAGTTAGAGGAACTCTACGCTAGTGGACCAGAATGCAGTTCGTTAGAATTGTTTGATGCACTTAAGACAATAAAGAATGTTCGTGACATACAACTTATGCACGTGAATTGCAATGACGCTGATATGCAACTGCCAAAAAGCTTGCAAAACATTTCCCTTGATGAAGTTATCCTATCATTTCCTGCTTTCACTAAACTTGTCGAAAGTGTTAGAGCATGTTCGCTAAGTGTGCGTTGTAGTTTTCACGACTGTGAAATAAGTAAAACAGTCCCTTCGACTATTGAAAATTTCATTAAAGAAACGTGCATACGGCCTAAGTACGAATTAGAACAAACGGTGTTTCCTTCGAGAAATAAGCCTTTCCGAATACCGACAAGCATTCGTGCCCCAGGTCCAAAAGTGAATGTGAACATGAATAACGTTGTTTTTCGTACTTGCAAGTAATAATCAACTGATAGTCAAAAGCAAAAACAATGCTTTATTATGTTTCGTACCACTAAAGACATATATAAGCTATATAAAGAAAATCTAAAAACGCCGTGAAGCCTTTTCGAAATATGTTTGAGTTAGGCTCAATATTTGCTTGCTTAAGAAATAATTGTTTGTTTTCATGCTTTTCTTTTAAAGCTTCACTCTCACAGATATACCATTTTTACAACTTTATTTATTTTTTATCTTGGAAAGAGCAAATTTATGCATAAATTTCTGCAAACCAATGATTTAAGATTGCTGACAAAAAATCAGATTTCATATTTTCGTTCGAAAATTAATGTTTTGTGGCTTAAACCGTTTAAGAAAAATGCATAAAACATCATTTTTTGATCTTAAATATAAAAATCTGCTATCTACGTTTTGTCAGCAGTCTTATATAAATGGTGTCCGTGCATTTTCGCAAAAAAAATGCTCGTTCAAAGATAAAAAAATTAAAGAGTTGTACAAACGGTAAATCTGTGAGAGTGAGGCTTTTAACGAAGAAATTGTGGGACTCAAATAAAATGAACTTTTAATAATGTACCAAGAATCTTGTTGTTACTATATGGGTATGTTTGATAGTTTCTGGATGGTTTGCGATATTGTACAGCTTTAAACTTTAAAATGATCGCCACTATTTCGTGTACGCAATGTTTGGGGTCACCAATTTTACGTTGAGCCGTACCAAAATGGCTTAGTCAGCTTATTAGTTCAATTATGAATGAAATGCAGTTTTTCGATGGACATACATGTGACAATCAAACAAAGTGAATTTAATATCAAATATCATAACGTGTTTACTCGATCAATAATAAATCCGGTTGGATAATGCATGTTCTTAAACGTTGATGATAGTGTTTACTAACGATCTCTGTCATTGAGAATAAGGTTATAAACTAAAGTTGTCATCACCGATAACAGTACGGAACATATCACTCTCTAGTGTTTGTTCCGCTTTGAGCTTAAATAACATATCACACATTGTCTTGAATATGTTATTGGGCAATATATGTAGCGTAATTTAAGAGCTAGATGTTAAACTACTCAAACTCGTCATATAATGCATTTTCTCATATAAAAAAATCCTTACATATTGCTGGGCGAAATGCTACGCGTTACTTGAGGTCTAAAGAGTGCAAACTGGAACACACCAAGGACAAGAACGATGCGAGCTAATTAATATGAAATAAAACAAAAGGCTCATATACCTTCTGAAATCTTAACATATGGATGATGTACTTGAATTAAGAAAAGTAACAAAATGAGCAGTACGCACCAATCTGTAGACTAAACAAATCAATAAAGTTCATAAAACTTTGAGCATGTTGATAGAGAAAGGTTAATAAATGTAGCAACTAAACTCCTACAACATATAAATCCAAAGGACGTCAGGAACGACAATTTAGAAAAACAACAACTGATATTGCTTCGATGACATGCTCCAAGTAGTTCCTAAATTCTGACCTATTCAATTTATTTCGATACACCTACTGGTAAGCAGTAACAGTGCTGTACCAGTTGACCTTCCACATATATCCGATGTACAATGATGTGCATTTGGGATTCCTGGTGACATATTATGTTGATATCATTTGAAAGAGTTGGTGTTTAGAGAAAACAATGTAGCACTTATAAAAAATAAAATATTACAATAATATTTGGCCATATTAAAGTTGAAATTAAGAAAGAATACTTGAACAACTTTATTTATAATGTATTGTGGGTCATGCATGTTATAATATATAGTGAAGGACAAGCATTACTCCTTCGAATGATACCAACATTAAATGGGGCCGCCCGACATCCGAATTTAAATATTTGCCACATAAATCAATCCAAATGGCAGTGTTGCCAACTGGATCAATCCAAATGGCAGTGTTGCCAACTGAATCAAATCAAATGGCAGTGTTGGCAACTGTATCAATCCAAATGGCAGTGATGGCAACTAAATCAATCCAAATGGCAGTGTTGGCAACTAAATCAATCCAAATGGCAGTGTTGGCAACTAAATCAATCCAAATGGCAGTGTTGCCAACTAAATCAATCAAAATGGCAGTGTTGCCAACTGAATCAAATCAAATGGCAGTGTTGCCAACTAAATCAATCCAAATGGCAATGTTGGCAACTAAATCAATCCAAATGGCAGTGTTGGCAACTAAGTCAATCCAAATGGCAGTGTTGGCAACTAAGTCAATCCAAATGGCAATGTTGGCAACTAAGTCAATCCAAATGGCAATGTTGGCAACTAAGTCAATCCAAATGGCAGTGTTGCCAACTTATCAATCCAAATGGCAGTGTTGGCAACTAAATCAATCCAAATGGCAGTGTTGCCAACTTATCAATCCAATGGCAGTGTTGGCAACTAAGTCAATCCAAATGGCAGTGTTGGCAACTAAATCAGTCCAAATGGCAGTGTTGGCAACTAAATCAAATCAAATGGCAGTGTTTGCAACTAAGTCAATCCAAATGGCAGTGTTGGCAACTAAGTCAATCCAAATGGCAGTGTTGGCAACTAAGTCAATCCAAATGGCAGTGTTGGCAACTAAGTCAATCCAAATGGCAGTGTTGGCAACTAAGTCAATCCAAATGGCAGTGTTGGCAACTAAATCAATCCAAATGGCAGTGTTGCCAACTTATCAATCCAAATGGCAGTGTTGGCAACTAAGTCAATCCAAATGGCAGTGTTGGCAACTAAATCAGTCCAAATGGCAGTGTTGGCAACTAAATCAAATCAAATGGCAGTGTTTGCAACTAAGTCAATCCAAATGGCAGTGTTGGCAACTAAGTCAATCCAAATGGCAGTGTTGGCAACTGTATCAATCCAAATTGCAGTGTTGGCAACTAAATCAAATCAAATGGCAGTGTTGGCAACTAAATCAAATCAAATGGCAGTGTTGGCAACTAAGTCAATCCAAATGGCAGTGTTGGCAACTAAGTCAATCCAAATGGCAGTGTTGGCAACTAAATCAGTCCAAATGGCAGTGTTGGCAACTTAATCAATCCAAATGGCAGTGTTGCCAACTCAATCAATCAAAATGGCAGTGTTGCTAACAGAATCACTCCAAATGGCATTGTTGCAAACTCAATCAATCAAAATGGCAGTGTTGCCAACATAATCAATGCAAATGGCAGTGTTGCCAACTAAATCAATCCAAATGGCAATGTTGCCAACTTAATCAATGCAAATGGCAGTGTTGCCAACTAAATCAATCCAAATGGCAGTGTTGCTAACTGAATCAATCCAAATGGCAGTGTTGCTAACTAAATCAATCCAAATGGCAGTGTTGCCAACTTTATCAATCAAAATGGCAATGCTGGCAACTAGATCAATCCAAATGGCAGTGTTGCCAACTAAATCAATCCAAATGGCAGTGTTGCCAACTAAATCAATCCAAATGGCAATGTTGCCAACTAAATCGATCCAAATGGCAGTGTTGCCAACTGAATCGATCCGTATGACAGTGTTGCCAACTAAATCAATGCAAATGGCAAAGTTGCCAATTATATCATCAATCCAAATGGCAGTGTTGCCAACTTATCAATCCAAATGGCAGTGTTGCCAACTAAATCAATCCAAATGGCAGTGTTGCCAACTTTATCAATCCAACTGACAGTGTTGCCAACTGAATCAATCCTAATGGCAGTGTTGCAAACTTAATCAATCCAAGTGGCAGTGTTGCTAAGTAAATCAATCCAAATAGCAATGTTACCAACGAAATCAACCCAAATGGCAATGTTGCCAACTAAATCAATGCAAATGGCAGTGTTGCCAACGAAATCAACCCAAATGGCAATGTTGCCAACTAAATCAATGCAAATGGCAGTGTTGCCAACTAAATCAATGCAAATGGCAGTGTTGCCAACTAAATCAATGCAAATGGCAGTGTTGCCAACTAAATCAATGCAAATGGCAGTGTTGCCAAGTAGAACCTTAATGGCTTGCTAAAACGACAAGATTACTTGTACATCGGATACAATTAAAAGCACATATTGACGGATGGCGTTTTCGACTGATATTTCGAATATTGATATGTCATTCATAAACAAGAAATTGACATTCGGTGTTAGAAAGCGCATTTGGATTTGAAAGTTATCACATTGAGTGTCAACTTGTGAAATTGCTTAAATACAGGATAGTTGTTGTTCATAATCCAAGCATAAACTGTGCGAACTTTCCGTCGTAGCTTCTATAAACAATAGTTTAGTGCCGTTCATTATCTTCAAATACAAGACAGCTTCTAAAAACAATACCTTAGTGCCGTTTATTATCTTCGGATACAAGACAACTGCTATCTAAAATTCATTGGAAAGATATACAGAACATGCATGCAAAATAATGCAAATAAGAAGAAAAATGTAAACATGGTCTGTTGGAGCATTGTTAGAAGCCTGATACCTGACATAATAGTTCACAATATATTATTGCGAAGAAGCATTTATCTAAATAAGTTGGAAAAATGGTCCAAATTCAATCTTTCCAAAAATAAAATAACCTGCATTTTGTTCGGCTGCAACATAAATGGTAGTTGTAATTCATTATACAACAAGGAATTGTTAGAGTATTCCGTCTTAGGTGCCGTAAATAAATACATTGGTTCGGGCGCAAATTATATTTTTTGAAAACAACACTATTTGCATTTTGTTCTTCGGATACAAGGCACATGGAAGCTGTTATTCTTTAGTAAACTATGCAAAACATGCATACAGAGCAGTTATGTAAAGGTTGTCTGTCGGAGCATTATTAGAAGATAGCCGCCTAACAAAACAGTTCACATTGTATCATTCCGCCGCACCTTTTATTAAAAAATCTTGGAACAAAGGTCAACCTAAATATTTTCAAAACAATTGTCTGCCTTTTGTTCGGATACAACATACCTGATAGTTGTTATTTATTATACAAACATAAATTGTGAGAGTTTTCTGTCGTAGCTCCCATTAACAATGCCGTGATGCCGTTCCAAATTCAATGTTTTCTCAAAAATACTATTTGCATTATCATCGGATACAAGACACTTGGAAGCTGTTATTCATTGGAAAGATGTACTGGACATGTATGCAAAACAATGTAAAGACGAGCAATGTAAACACGGTCTGTCGGAGAATTTTTAGAAGCCTGCTGCCTGACATAATAGTTAACGAAATATCATTCCGTCGCAGCTTTCTTTAAAATAACTTGGAACAACGGTCCAAATTTTGTTATTTATTATACAAGATTTAAATGTGAGAGTTTTCCAACGTAGCTTTCATCGACAATACCTTGGAGTCGGTCAAAATTATATGTTTTCAAAACAGTTCTATCAGCATCACGTTCGGATACACGACATCTGGTAGCTGTTATTCATAGGCAAAATATGCTAAACATGCATGCAAAACAATGATATTTTCAAGTAAAATGCAAACGCGGTCTTTCGGAACATTGTAGGAAGACTGCCACCGGACATTAGTTAACGAAATAGCATTCAGTCTCAGCTTTCATCAAAATAATTTTGAACTTCAGTCCAAATCATTTCACGATATGTCGTAAATATTCGTCATGTAGAATGGTGCACTTTTTGTCATCAGAATCATTTCACTTTTCCCTAGTAATCGTACGGCAAATACGAGTTTGAATGTAAAATGCAGCTAAACAATAGTTCGTTTGGAACGATAATTGTGTACATTTTTGTATTCCTACGAATGTTTACATGTAGAATGATGAAGCATTTTTTTGAATGTCATCATAAACATGATTCTCTTTCCCAAAACACTTTTTCTTTATCTTAGTGCGACATGTACGGATTTCATTGCAAAATGCGGTTAGCCCACATTTCGTTTTAAACGATCGTTTGAAGAATTGTGTTTTTCACAAGGATAAATACAGAATACAGAATGAGGCTAACAAATAGTTTGTTCGTGGCGATAGTTTGTATAATTTTGTATTGTAGGAATGTATGCATGTACAATGTAATGACCTTAATTTTCATAAGAAACATGGCACATTTTACCAAACGTTTCGGCACTTTTTTCTGGTCATATTCCGGCATGGACGAATTGTAATGCAATATGCGGCGAACCAATAGTTCGTTCTGAACGATAAATTGTATAATTTTGAATTTATAAGGATGTTTACATGTAGAATGTTTTACAATTTTTAATTTGCCATAACAAACATGTCACATGTCACATTGAATTAAACGTTACGGCACTATTCCCCTTTCATGTTGTGGCATGCACGAATTTCAATGCAAAATGCGGCTATCGAAAAGTTCGTTCGGAGCGATAATTTTTACAATTTGGTAATCATGTTTACATGTAAATTGTTGCGACTTTTTTATTTTAAGAATAAACAGTGCACTTTTTACCAACGTTAAAGCACTATTTTTGTCATATTGCGGCATGCACGTATTAAATTTAATTTTAATGCAAAATTGTTCAATTCAAAATACACCTAACCAATAGTACGTTCGAAACAATATGTTGAACAATTTTGCGTTCATAAGGATGTAACTTGTCATCAGAACTATGGCTTTTGTACCAAACGTTACGGCACTATTTTCTCGTCATAATGCAGCCGGCACAAATTTCAATGCAAATTGCGGCTAACCAATAGTTCGTTTGAACGATTGTTTGTAAATTGTTGAATCCATAAGGATCTAAACAAGTTTAATGTCACAGGGTGAGAAAAATGTGCAGCCAGACCGGGGCTCGAACCCGCGACCCCTCGCTATCACCGACTGAGCTACCGGACCACTTACACACCTCCTAACCACAAGTGTAGGTATCGGTACCGTGAGATACTTCCCCGCACTGGAAATTCGTCCTCGAATAATTATTTCACATAATTAACACTAGGAGCGCGTTATGCTGCCAAACAGTGCTGCCACGGCTCCACGTTGGGCGCCAAATGTCACAGGGTGAGAAAAATTTGCAACCAGACCGGGGCTCGAACCCGGGACCGCTAGCTATCAGGGCGAGTGCTCTACCGACTGAGCTATGTCACGGTATCGTTACCTAATCAGGTATTGAGAAGGTGTGTAAGCGGTCCGGTAGCTCAGTCGGTAGAGCACTCGAGCCCCGGTCAGGCTGCACATTTTTCTCACCCTGTGGCATTAATGTTAGACCTTACAAAACCTTACGGGAATATTTCCTTGTCATAATTCGGCATGCAAGAATTTCAATGCTAAATGTGGGCAACCAATAATCGCTTGGAACGATGAATTGTACAATTTTGAATACATAAGGCTGTCTATATTGTAACATGCTATACTTTTGTTATAATTGTCATAAAAAATAATTATGACGCTTTTTTACAAAAATTCATAGTATTATTTCTCCCACCTCAGATAAGTAGATCCAACAATTTAACCATGCTAGAAATTCTTATATTGCCCACGGGCGAAGATATAATACCCGTATGGAACTCCTTTTTAATGGTCCCTTGTTGAAGAATGTCGTCTGTAGCATCATGGAAATCATGTCTTGTGGCAATATTTAGAACGCTAATTAAATATTTCTCGCTTCAAATGTCACCATAAAACAGTTTTCACGCACCTTTTAAGAAATAATGCTTCACTCTCCTTAGAACTATTTAAAGACCGATTTAACTATTAACATAATCTGAATCACTGCGCGCATATCCATGACAACCACGAGCTATCGCATATCCATACGCAATTATTTTCACTTAGCACAAAAGAGTTCCAGCAAAAATTACATTTTTACTTAATTTTGTTTAACTGAGGTGGGAGAAAAAGCATCTACCATAGCCGCTCGTGTAAGATAGGTTCATCCCGACCCTCGCGCAGGGTGTTTTGCGGAAACTCGGTAAACCTCGTTTCCGCAAAACACCCTACGCTCGGGTCGGAATGAACCTATCTTACACTCTCGGCCATGGAAGATACTTATAATCTTGGCCATATTGCGGCTGGCACAAATTTCAATTCAAAATGAGGCTAACCAATAGTTCGCTCGAAATGAGAATCTGTACTATTTTATTCATAATTATGGATTTGTACAAGAAGAATTATGTTTCTTTATTTAATGACGTTACGTTGTCGACTCATTAAGGGGAAGGGGAGGGGGCGTGTGCGATTTTGTCACTCCCACGAAATGCCCTTGAAATCCTGTTGGTTTAAAGAGACGTACCTATAGTCATCCTTAACACCACTGACGATATAAAACATGATGGTGACAATATTAGAGGCGGATCCAGGATTTGACGTTTAAAGGTGCGTAAGCTAGGGGTGAATGCATTTCACTTGCACCCCTTATAGGGCGTGCTATTACTGTTTAATTTGACATTAAAATAGTGTTTTACACAATAATTGTAGCCAGTGTTTTAAATGATCTAAGAAACAGGAAAATCAGCGAGAAAATCAACTTTGCCAGAAGGAACAAACATACCAGGAGATCAACCGCAGCTAAGAAATCTTGAAAAAAAAATTTTTTTTCAAAATACTCCAAATCATTTGAGCAATCATTTGAAACTAGAGAAGGTTATTTGCAGCCGGTCTAAAGGTACAGAAAGAACATCCGCCTTTTCAAAACGGCTGAATGGATCACTTCTAAAGGATACCGCTTTCTTCACATACATTAGGTAAACATTGCGTCAAGCAAGTATTGGAACACACACATCGACAGAACTGTCAAAAGGAGCAATAGCTTTCTCAAGAGTAACGGTCGAGTCCGAAGAAAGGATGCGACATCCGATGCATACCTCGCAATGGTACAGTCCAACTTCGAGTATTGAGCTTTGGCACTGTGCAATACATTTCCACGCTTGAGACGTTACAAAGTAGAGTTGCGCGGTACACTTTCAATCATTATAGAAACGCCAGCAGCCTCAACGAGTTGGACTGGGAATCATGTGAGTACAATCACATCAAGACCGAGCTCATCATGTTGTTCCATATTCTACACGATTTGGTATGCATCAACACATCAACCTACTTGGAACCTGTACCTTCGCGTACAGTATCTCAACACTCGTCAAAACCTCGACTAGGCTTGTTCACGCGTACCGTCCGCCACTGGAATTAAAATCAACTATTCAGCCAAACTATGTAAGGGACCGGTGATGGTATAACTGTATCGGTTGGATGAACGCCGGGCTGCTAAGCGCTTCGATTATGTTTTCACATGGACAACGTTCAATAATTAGAGTGCGGTATTTTATGCTACAAGGTTGGTAGGTGACCCGATATTTATATATGGAAAATTAGGTAGAGTTCCATTGTATGTCCATAGATTGACATCACTTATCCGCTTTTGGTTGAAAAAAAAACAATGACGTATGAAAGAAAATTTATCAAACTTACTCGATGTTAACTGATATACAAAACAACGCAACGGAAATAAACTGGGCAATTAAAGTAAAAACATTGTTAGAATATATGGGATTCGCTGAAGTTTGGCGTTCAACAATACAAACTATTTTATACACACCTTTAAGATGAGGGCTAGAGATTGTTTCATGAAAAAATGAATGAAGAATTACGAGAATCATCAAGGGCGTCAGCATACATACTATTTACAATTTTTAATTATCAGTCATATTTAAAACACCATACAAAACAATAAATTCAAAAAAGCTTTAACACGACTAAGAGTAGCTTCACATAGATTAGAAATTTTATAGAAATGGGAAGATGGCACAAGCCCCAAATAAAACCAAGAAATGAACGAAAATGCCAACTTTGTAATACACTTGAAGATGAATTACATTTTCTCTTAGAATGTCCATTATACCATGAATTAAGTAAGACTTTTATACATTAAGCGATATTATTGGCGCAATCCAAATATTCCTAAATCCATAGAACTGATTTCGAGCGAAAATAAAACTTCTATTAGAAAACTATGTTGTTTTGTCTATATGAGCTTTGAAATGCGTTTGAAATGCGTCAGTATAGATAGTAGACGCTTTTCTCCACAAACTTTATTTTTCAGTATTATAATCAAATGTGTTATAACTTTACTTTGTTTATACATTATGGTTGATTTTGAATGTTGTTCTATCGGAAATGTTTATATACTGTACATGTTCATATTATATGTAACTCATGGGCTGTAAATTAATAAAATCTTCTTCTTCTATGGGATATACGGGGCAAAGGAAACCATATCGGGTGAGAGCGATATACCATATCGGGTCACCTACTAACATCGTAACGTATACATCACGTCGACAACCTGTTTACATGTCGTCGGTATCGGAAAAAGACGTCATTTTTATACGATATTAATTTGGTTACTCAATATGAAAAAAGGCTTGGAAATCTCATAACAGACTCCAAATGTAAAGCTGATTTGCTGATGGACAGTTCCAGTCAGTATTTTGTAAAATATCAGAAACTGAGAACGAAAATAAACTAAAATATCAGAAAAATTGTATACAATCTATTCCTATTTACCTGTGAGCCTAACTGCAGTGTTCTGTAAAACTTTAGAACATATCATCTGTGGACATTTACTGAAGCACTGTAAGAAACATTCTATTCTGACTGATAGAAATCATGGATTTAGATCTGTGTTTGTTTTCAATAGAAACTCAACTATTGATAACTTATAAATAACTATGGATGGTCTACTATGTACAATCTTATGATAAAAAGTGCCAAGTACATATAGCTATACTTGACTTTTCGAAAGCTTTCGATACTGTCCCACACGACAAACTACTACAAAAATTAGAAAATTATGGTATCAGAGGAAACCGACTAGTTTGGCTCTCGTCTTTCTTAAAAAAACAGAATCATGAATGTTATTGTTGAGGGTGAAAAGTCGGATAGTGTAAAAGTAAACTCCGGCGTGCCTCAAGGAACAGTACTCGGTCCTCTGATGTTTTTATGCCATATAAACAATCTACCAGATACAGTGAAATCTACAGCTCGTTTTTTTTTGCCCTCGGTTGCCTACTATATAGGGCCATCCGCAACACCAAAGGCCACCTCGTATTGCAAAACGATTTGAAACAACTTGAAAATTGGGCTTAAGTATGGGGAATGATATTTAATGCAAGAAGTGCTTCATCTAAGTGTAAGACAGATTTTTTTCTATGATCTGGACAACACCATACTACAAAGTTAATACAAATCCATACCTTGGTTTGACATTGTCAGTAGACCTTACATCAGTAACATTTGTAAAAAGAGGCTAACTTTACTTTCTGACGAGAAATTTACGAAACTCTGCGCAAGATTGTAGGAAACTAGCAGTATATTTCACTCGCATGCCGTTCTACACACTTGAATATGGATCTGTTATATGGAACCCTTACTACGTCAAGGACATTACTTCTATTGAAAAGATTCAGCGTCATGCTGCTAGATTTTTCATGAATGATTACACTTCGAGAGAAGATGGCTGTGTCCCAGACATGCTACAGAGACTCGATCTCGACCCGCTTCAGACCAGGAGTCATCAGGCAAGGCTTGTATTCATGTTCAAAATTATCAGGGGTATGGTTCTGGCAATAGACAAATCCAGCTACTTAACACCTATTCAAAAACTTAAGTGACAGTATTCAAAAAAATATAGTAAAAAGGTTTGCAACCAACCATTCGGACTGTTATCAAATCAAACCAGCTAAAACAGAACAATAAAAACATTCATTTTTTTATTAAGGCACTCGATCGTAGTGCAGGACTGAAACTATTTAGAGGAGAGTGTCGGGAAATCAAATACAGTGGAGAGCTTCAAGGCAGCTCTCACAAGTCGTGACTGACCGACCAAGACTCACCACCGACGCCTTATGCCAGAATTGGTCCTGCGTCGTATACATAAAGATACAGTCAGAGAACTATTTCTTATGAACTTCTTCTTTACACTTACTACGCTTGGCGATTTAATCATATCTAGTGCTTATTTCTTATCTGTTTCTTTTCCTTTTACTTGCCACAAGCAGAAACGTTATGTTCGATGTTGACAGAGTTTTCTACAATGTTTATGAAACTTTATGAAAATTTTCAAACGAAGAATATGGTTATAGTAAGGGAAACAACTCAGGGCAAAAGAAGTTCGGCAGTTTTTCTTTGGGTTTAAAAACTGACTCGCGCATGCGCTCTTGGATTCAATTAGCGATTAACAGGTTGTTGATATTTTTAAAATTATTGATTACAGGTAAATGCCGTCCTTTCGTACTTCACAAAATTCTTCTAATAGTTTTCCAATTCTAATTGTTTCTTCTTTAAATTTGTGCATGCTGACGTTGCCGCAAGTGTAGTTTCTGATCATTGTACATGCATGTCCGCGTACTATTTCGGATTGACTTTTATTTTTCTATTTTATAAAGCGGATCCTTATAGTGGACCCTTTTAAAGAGGTTAACAGCTGTGTTATTGCTTAATTGTTCTGTTGGATTTCGTCTTAAATTAATGTAGTGAACGTTGCCACATTCCTGTTTATTAAAAAATGGCAAAATAAAATTAACATTTATTCCAAAATAACAGCACTTTTAAACATTCCTTCAAAAACAGAACAGCTTTTGTCTGGAACAATATCAGTGACTTCAGATACTCTTTAAGACTTGAATGACTATATTTAGTTTTCTCTCCCCGCTTGTATGAAAGAACAGGGATGCAAATTGACACAGGGGAGCTGAATTATCAAAATACAGAGGCACATATGCCTAGTCCAAATAATTGTACGTAGACGGATTTTTTTTAGATTTTTGATCTGGCAAATCCTTCACGTACAAATTGTTTAGTATCAAAAGTGGGTAGTTGTTCCGATCAGGATTCCGGGTTAAAGCATATAGCGTCTATAAAATATCATAAAAACAAGAAATATTACCAGATAATGTTATTTTATATTAGTTCCGTACGCACACAAAAAATATCCAACTTATAATTATGAGTTTGACGGCTTTTCTTCATTTCATTCTGTCAAAACATAACGATATATACATGAAGGGCACCTGCAAGGCTTCAGGGCACAGTTTTAAATCGCTCGGAACATTTCGGACATGGCCGAGTTGTTACGAGTGTATAACAAGGTCTATCTCGAAGCTTTGTCGGAGGAGGCCGAGTTATTACGATTGTATCGAGTTGTTCCCCTTCGCATAATTGTTATTTGTGTCAGTCAACTTTCTTTTATTGGAAAGGTAAACAACTTGTTTTAATGCATTTCACTTACATGGTAAAATATGAATTTAACTCTTTATGTTCAATTTCAACCATAAAATACTTCACTTAAAACAATTTCAATATTTTTAAAACACCCCCGTTTTTTGCACATTCCCGTTTAGACGTTATGGATTGGAAGAATCCCGTATAACACATCTATTATTTTAGACTACACATATGCCCAGCTACTAATCCAATTTCAACAATCATATTTAAAACAATTGCGTTTCAGCGTCCGGAATTGTCTTTGTAAAACTAAGATAATATAAACTTATAAATTAGTTAAATTTTAAATATTGTACTATTGATATCAATGTTCTGTTGTGTTTTTTTCTTCAGAAGACGTGACTGAACGGCAAACATGGCGGATGAAGAAGGTATAGTATTTTTAATATAGTTGTTTTTATAATGCGTGAGACTGTTTTTGAACTCTTAAAATTTGAAATGTTTAAATGCAACTTGCTCTCTAATAATGCTCAAAACTTGGTTGCTCCCAGTGCCCCCATCCAAGGGGCTGACCTGGACTCACCAATGGGCCTTACTTGGCCCCTGGGAACCCAGAGTTAAAAATTTCAGGGATTTTTGCATTCAACCATTCTCACTCCTGATATGCATGTATCTGTGTTTTATTGCCAGTGCTCCAGCTAGGCCTAAATTGTAGGGTTGTGCACCCCGCTGCCCTTTTCAGGCACCCTGCAGCCTTTTTACTTCAGTTCACTCATTAAAGCTCATTAAATGTGCATCAAAAGTGCCCACTCTGACATAGTACCTTGCCCTCTTCAAATCTTAGCTTGAGCACTGATTGTTCTTACACATCATTCTTGTCACTTTTTATATGTGACAACTCCTTTTCCTGATATATTTAAACCACTGTTTTAGCTGTACACTCATGTTAAAATCGACAAGAGGGCAACCAGGCTATATGAGAGTAAAAAGTTCAGATATAATAACCTAAAATTGTTTTTATTATCTCTCTTATGGTGAAAACTTGCATATAAATGTCAAACAGGGTTGGCATATTATCTCAAAGTGATTTTATCTCCTTCTTTAACAGTGGGAAATACATAAAATTGCTTCCCTTCCATAAATGCCATTTAATTTTATATAGCCTCTGTGTTAAATGTATTGCTTTAATGAAACAAGATTTTCATCATTTCACTTTATACTCATTTCAAACATAATATTTAACTCATGTGAACATAGAAAAATGTTTTCTGAAAAACCCTGAATGTCTTTCAGAGTGTTTCACATGAGAATTTTACTACCAGTACTTATTTTGCAGTTATTTCAATGACAAGATTGTGCTGTATGGACAATTTTGAAAGGTTTAAAATACTGTAAATGTTGTATTAGATGTGCATGCCCTTATAGATGCGCTGTGGTCTTATCTTGGGTCTTATTTCTGATTCTGTGTCGAGGACAATGAATATGTTTACCTTAAATTTAAAAAAAACCCAAAACAAATCTGATGAAAAGCATTCCTACAACCACCAATTTGGGGTACCTTCTGAGCCTCAGAGGTCATGCATATAAGGAAAACCCATATCCTGTTATACACAATGATAGTCGAGATAAATTGCCGAAGTTAGTGTCTTGACTTATAGAACCCATGTATTCTCTATTTCAATGGACCATTTTATCCATTTACACAGCATGAAATGTTTACCGTAAATGACTGGGTATAAGACGATAGGGGGTATTAGACGCAGGGAAAAAAATATGTGAAAAATCAGAGAAAAAAACTTTTAATCTATGTTTTTGGTTAAAAGACGCATAGAAAAAATGTCAAAATCGTCCGGCATTTTCAGCCACCATGTTTGTTGACAGTGACAAAAAATTTTTTTTTCGTGAAAATGGCGATGGTTATCTTTAAAACCATACTGTCGAGAATGAAAAGTTATGTTAAGCAAAAAATATTTTGACAGTGCCCAACTTTGCTTTTTTATATGTAAGTTTGATTATTGTTTAATTCAATTTATTATTCAAAATAATATTGAATACCGTAATTCACAAGAGTTCGGACACCATAAATTAATTATTTTTTTCGCTCTCCGAATACATACATTTTTACATTTTATTTACATGTTTGTTTAACCTGCCTTATTTCTTCATGTTTGCTTTTTACCACTTATTAATTTATCCGTAGTAATCAATGGTCATAAACTTATTTATTACGCCTATAAGTGTAAATCCTTCATGAAGTTAATTAAAACACCATTTTATACATGCACTGAACTGAATAAACACATTCTATCGGCTTCAGATCAAAGAGTCACACTGTGTGACGTCAGATAACTTACAGTTATGCCCACGAGGATCTCGTGGAGAGCATGGACATTGCTATGCAGGATTAATGTATAACTGTACGATTATTGCTTCATATAGTCTATAAGTGTGGTACAAGTTTGAAAGCTTATTGGCAGATCGTTTTACAAACATGCCATGTCGATGTTTTCTTAATCCCTTGATTGCCCTTGTTGTTTGTTTAATCCTCAAATAAATATATCACACTTCCTTTTCAACAGGCAATAAATCGTTTAGGATGGGTAGTAACTAATTAAATTGTCACAGTGGTGTATACGGTTAGGTAATCTAGCCAGGCAGTGTAAAGATAAAAATCAATATTCTTCGTCTGTGAAACTTGGTAACTATGAAAGTTATGATTGATGTCCTTTGGGTGTCCGAAAATTAGGTACGCAAAATAAATTATTTTGGGAAATAATTATGTGTGTCCAAATATAAAATATTTTTGTTGAAATTATAAACGTCTTACGATATACCGTATCCCGATCTTCAACTGCCGTTTTAACCCGTATATACTCGATCAATATGACGCGAGTAACATCCCTTTCTACATAAATCTAAACAAACTCTCGGCTTGAAATTGACATCAGAAAAAAAGTTCAAAAAATTGTTACTGGGTATTATACGCAGGCATTTTTTTGCATCAAAATCTGAGGGAAAAAAGTGCGTCTAATACCCAGTCATTTACGGTACAGTTATGATCCAGCGAAAGCTGATTGTTATTTCATGATTTTGACTTCAATTTATTAGTAGATTTTTTTTTTAAAGTTGCTGAATGTGGGGAAATGGTTCTTTTTTAACGCAGAGTGTTCACAAAAAGACATGTGTCAGGCACGTTTAGTACGACATGTACGGTAGTTGATTTTATCTGTGAATGTAGCAAGTAGAGGGAAGTTAAAGGCCCAAAGATTCTGTCTTGTAACACTTAAGAAATCCTATCTACAATATGACATGAATTTTTTATTCCTGGTGAACACATCATTATTTCAGTATCATTTGAAAGGCCTTAATTATGAGTAGAAAATAATTATGTAAAAATTATACTCCAAAAATTTGGAAACAAACTTGTTTAGCCTTAGTATTTTGAAAAATAGACCAATTCACATGCAATTTTGAAAAATGAATGGCAATCAATTGACTTATTCTTTTTTCAATTATTTAGTTAACATATTTGAAATCAGCAAGTTACACCCATTCAAATGAAGCCAAGCGCAGATTGCGTCACCAGGCATCAAAATTTATCTTAATCATCAATAGCAGGATAAATTGACAAGCCTTATTTCACACCGGATACCTTGATTCAAGTGTTGAAAATGATAAGTGAACTACATGCTGTAACATCAGATACCTGCAAAGCACATTAGAAAAGGTTTCTGCATGTACTCAGGAAATTCGGAATTTTGCATTAAATCTTGCATCATTTAAATGCCTTAGCATGCATCGTAAGGCTATTAGGTGTTTATTATGTATTTATTGTCTTAGTGTACCTTAGTATCGAGGTGTTTTCAAAGGAAAATTAAACACTTTTTATAGCCCCTCCAATTGGTGGCCAGGTCTTTGTAGGAATCAGGTAATCTTTTCTTGCAGTCTATAAAGTTGTGTCTTTTTAAATATAATTTTCAACACTGAAAGCCTCAGCCATTTTTGTCTGGTACGTTTTAATGTCTTTCCTATGCCTAAAAACTATCAAAAAAAATATCTCAAAACTGGCCAGAAGGAAAAAAATCAATGGTCAGTAAAAAAGTTCTGTCTGCAATACAAAGATAAGGGGTGGTGGAAAAATATTAGGGTAGGTTCGGGAAACTATACACAAACAATAATTTTTGTTTCGACTCACTATGTTTATAATTATACCCTAAAAAATATATTTTTTGACATCCTTCGATGATACTGCCACATATAAAGTACCTAGCTAGGTTGAAAAAAAATGGATACCGAGGCAATAAGACCTAAAAAAAATAATTGTTTTTTGAGGGTAAAAACATCTCCAAGATTATGAGGTAGGGTTTGTCAAGATCATTTTTCTTGCAAATAGCACTATTACCTGCAAATCTTTTTTTTATTCTTATTATTTTGTTGTGTTTTGGGGGGAATAAAATTCTAGGGTCCTCAGCTTCTATTAGGTATGGTCGGGTTACCAGAAACAAAGAATTTCTTTTTGGCAGACCTAAACATTAAAATAAAGCAGTGGCCTTGCAGAACAACTGTAAAATATGTAAACACACTCAGCTCAGTGGTGATAGTGCCAGATGTCTGTGAGAGAGAAAACATCATAAACATCAAACAATGTCTCCGCTGTTTGGCACATACACATGATTAGAGCAGAATGAATGTCTTATTCATTAGATTAGGAGTGGGGAGAAAATATGAAGGTTGATGTAAGATCATGCGTGATTTCTTTGCATGCTATGTGCAGGTACCGGGACATAGTTTATTATGAATTTTTAGAAAAATGATTAATTATATCCCTAGATGTATGGCATTCAATAATATTATGTGCTGTTCTTTTTTTAACAAATAGGTTATTGGATTTTTCTCCCATGAGATAATGTTAAAAATAGTTATAGTCATACAAATGCTGACAAAATGATTTATATGACCTTGAGATTATAATACGTCTATTTATTCTACTTATCTGTCATATATTCTGACTCACTTTTCATGGCAAATTCCCAATATTTATATGCAAGTCTTGTTTCATATCCAATTCATGCTAGTTTGGGTACATTTCTCCAAAAAAGTATGCAAAAACTTGTTCTCAAAATTTCTAGAGAAAAAAGCTTGATAAATTATGCCAAAAACTGTTTCAAAATATTAAAGATCAAGATTTTTCAAGGGAATTTATAATGCGCTTAAAATACACATTTAGATGTATTTGTTAGCCAACGATTAACATTTGTATTGAAGTGAATGAGCCGATTTCAGGTATTTTTATATTGAAATATGAAACCACAAAATGATGTAAAATCTGTATTCATGAGTCACGCCAGAGGCATTTTTGGTGCAGTTTCGTATTTACAGTCTAAATCAAGCCTTGAATTACCTTAAAGTAAATACTCATTTTAAAGAGACTTGTTCGGTCACATATAGGGCAAAATTTATTTTGTTAGAGTTGTAAAGAAAATGCTTGTTTTGATAGTAGTAGTAAGGTTACAAGTTTTGTAACACAAGAAAATGTGGACCACTAAACGAATTAAGGTTTTAAGTATGTACTTACACAAATTGAATGGTTATGCTACTGTGTCTCATAAAAACATTTTATTTATGTAAATACAACTTCTAATCATTACATAATTTGGTAAAAAAAATGTGCTAGGCCAATATAAATTAATTGCTCATCCAATTTTTTTGTGTGGGCGGGTTGAACATTTCATTTTTTATTTTTCATAGATGACTGTTTCACCGTTGAGTATGTGTTTATGGTCTTTTTTATATACATGTGTTTCTAGACAAACCACAAACATAATCATAACAAGTCTTCTTTTTACATGTGAATGTTATGCATCAACACTGTTGGTATGAATAAATGCTGTTCCCAGACAGTATTGGACCGATACACAAATACAGCCCCAAGATCAGCAATTTTGGTTTGAGTCACGCAATTAAATTTAAGGGGCGGCAGAAAGAAAAAGGGGTCGGGTGGGGATGAAAAACGAGCAATTAATTTATAGTCTCCTTTTAAGAATTTAATTATTTACGGCTTATTTTTTCGAAATTCTGTTTATGTGTATAATGCTCGTTGCTATTTGGTGTAACATGAGGGTCATAAGCTCAAATTTAACATTTTTAGCTCAAAAAATATTAGGGCAATAGTAAATCTGTAGCGTCCCTTTAGTCTTCACTCCTACACTGTCTGAATGCCTGCAAAGAAATACATAGAAATTGGGCTTTATTGAAATCATCTGTTCATATCATTTTCAAAATTAGCGTGTTATGGGAATAGCTCCTTTCTGGTGTCAATCTTATTGAAAAAAAGTTATATTAATAATTTAGTGTTCTGTGAGAATAAAAAAGGTGGAAAAATCAAACAAATTTTAATTTTATGCCATAGTCAGAGAGTGTTTAATTATTTAAATAATTTTACCCATTTCTTTTTTTTGCTTTTTTTTTTATTTACATTAGACTTGGCCATAACTTATATACCTTTCTAAGATATGTATTTGAATGAAACTTGGTACACATGTTGTCAGAGACAAAGTCATGCAAAAACCTTTAACTTGGCCATAATTAAATAACCATTTAAGATGTACACATGAAACTGTGTACACTTGTTACTAGTGACGGAATGTGCATGTCCAAGAACCTTGGCTTTAATAATTATCAAGTTATGCCCCTTGGTAGATTGAAAAAGTCATGCAATAGCTTGACATTGGCCCTTTATGATCTTCACAAGAAACATTGTATACATATTACTGTTGAGAATGGCCCATAACTCTGACTTAAATAATTGTTATGCCCCTTATTAACTATAAAAAACAAACAAACAAGCGATGCCTTATCTTCCGCGTTTCTCTTGTTCCATACAGTGTTAAAATGTTTGGTATTTCAATCCACATTGTTGAAGATCATCACTTTATGATTATTTATCAATTTATGTACAAAAGCACTTATATCCAAAACATAGGTAACTTACGTTTATTTATTTCATAATGATAAAACACTCTTACTGATTGATGTAAATTATGAATTGTGATGATAATTTGAGTTATGCGCATATTGTTGCCTATGGGGTTTATTATATGGAACAAACTTTGAATAGGTAATGTACCATGAAAGTTTATGATCAAAACTTGTTTTCATAGTTACCTTGCCCCTTAGAAGAAAAACAATATTTATTTTTAAGTGTTTCAAATTATTAATCGTTTATTCATGTTTTTGGGGACAGAGGACTTTCAGACACAAAATGTATTAAGATAAAGGTAATTCAAATGATAATTCAAACCAAAGGAAGAATATTTATAGATTACATGTATATCATATGCATTCAGTCCATCCACTGAATCTGAAAACTGATTTTCTGATTTTTTGTTTGAGTTTTTTTCCATTATTTAATGTATGTGTATAAAATACGCTGTTAATTTGATCGTGCCTTGAGCTATTATGATAAAATAAATTGATGGCTGGACTGGATCCCATATCATTTTGGTTTCATTTGATTTACACCTGATGTCTTAAATCAAAACTCTGGCATCATAAGTGTCATAAAAAATCATTTTTGTGTCAGTCATAAGTAAGCATATTTTATTGTGCCTCTTAGGTAGTAGTATAATGGTGGTATGGCCAAGAAAATAATATTATAGTTCCAGTTTCCAGACCCTGTTTGGTAATTTGGTAAAAAAATATATGTCTTTTTTATCAGAATTATAAGCCATTTGGCACTATTGTTTGGACAAGGTAATACAGTTTACTAGTTATGACTTTATTGGCATTATTACTGTCAAAATGTACATTGTATACATAATTAAACAGAACAATAATATACATACTTTGTACACTATTAAAAATATACTCACTCCTACGCACAGGGTACAGAAGGTTGAAAAATAAGCACACTATGTGCTTATCCTATATCGGTGGTGACTGTTAGCTTATTTATACTCGACACTATGATTTTGGAGCATACAGTGCACAGACAGAATGTTACCCTGGTTAGAGCTACCCTGGTTCTTTATCGTGTACACTCTCTGTGTATAGCACTGTCACACAGTACCTCCATTTAATGTCCCTCCTGGAAGACAATAAGTATATAAATTAGTGGTGTGGTGGGAAATCGAACCTTTAACCCCTTGATTGACAGTCAAGTGTGTTACCACTAGACCATAGATCCGCCACTTATCCAATATTGCTCTCCTTAAGCCAATTTATGACCACTGTGGGCAAGAGTATGCCACCCCTACCTACCAAGTCTGTTTGTTTTTTCAGCATGTTACAGGAACCTCAAGATACATTTTGCTGGGCCTAATGGGCATCTCTGGTTATAGACATGAAATTGACCAATTTGCATACTGTATTGTCTTTACCATTGAAGTACTGTGTCAGTGTGTGAACTTCAGTGATAACAATGAAATAAACATGATCATAACCCATTTCTGTACCTGTTGCTATGCTAAATAACTTGTACCTAGTGCAATCAGTTGAAGCATAATAGATAATGTTCCTTATTGTGCCTTTTATGAGTGGGCTATTTTTCAAAAATGGTTTTAGTTTGTATAACTTTATATAAGTAATAGTTACAGCACCCACAGTCCGTGTTATTGAGACTATACATGTACACTTCGTTAAGCTTCAATCAAAAAGGTTGTGGGTTACATAATTTTTTGGTACTATGTTGTCAAGGAAAACGTTCAATAAATATCGTGCTGTATAAGTGGACATGGTAGTTATTTATCTACATGATAGTTATTGAACAGTTACGGCATTTCTATTTGTTAGCATTCCAATATGGGAGTTTAAATCCGTAGACAGATAAGGAAGAAAACACCCCCCTAACAAACTACAATGTCAGCTTCTTTGCAAAAGAAATAATTTAAGGTAGCCTACGACATAAACTGATCAGCATTGTTTGGAAGATGATTGATGAGATTTGTTTGACTGTTTTGTTTTTAAAACCAAAAGAGCATCTTTGAACCACAGTTGGGACTTTTTGTAAAGTTGCTCAATGACTGATCTTTCATGATAATGTGGGAGTCAAATAGATGTAAAAAGTCAATATCCATAACATTGCTAATTGGAATGTTAATTTACATTTTAAGCCATGGTTTTCTGAAAAGATGTACAAAGTCATGATTGTAGTTTCATTGTTGTTTGGGATATTCATCCTTTTTTATTCATGATTGTTTGAATATATGTACAAAGTCATGATTGTAGTGACATTGCCATTCGGGATCTTCGTAGCGTGTGTGGGCAAGAACCAGCCATCCGGTTAGCTCTGTTGGTTAGAGCGCCAAACTAGTGTTTCGGCGGTTGTGGGTTCGAACCCCGTACCGGGTGCACTTTTCCTCCCATTTATAATATGCATTGTTTTCACAGAGTTCTAATGTTTATGTATTTAACATTACAGTAACCCAGACGGGTAAGGTCAACTTTCAAAAGTCTTTAATAGTTGCCTTCAAAAGTTGCCTGCAAATGCTTGGATATTGGCAATTTTTAGCTCTTCGGGGCCGCGCGTGGTAATCATAAAACATTTTAAGTCATTTCCTAACTTAAGACATTTTCCTAGTTATATCGTCATCTCATTATACTATGATATTATATTAATTGAACATTTTTGAAAAAAATACTGGCTTTATTTAATTGGAAATTTTTATGTTTAAAAAGCGTAAATTTCTTATCAAATTCAACCAAACAAAATCAATCAATCAATACCTTGATGTGATAACAACTTATGTTTTATGAATACTGCCAGTGGCCATTTGTAAGAGAAAAGTTTTAGGTTTTGTCAGGATAATGATCAATCAAATAATCACTGGCCCATTTTAAATAGCAAGCCTGTCAGATATTTTGTGTAAAATCATTAAATGTTAATTGTGCATCTTAATGTGCACAGTCTCATTACTGTGTAAACATTGGTAGAGTTAGGCCCCTTGATAAAGTGAGAAAAACAGATAAGCCTTGGCATTAGAGTGAGTGCTTGCTTAGCTTTAAATATTAAGTAAGACTTCTACAGTACATTGCAATATTGCATAGTTACATCTGATTATTTTGAAACAGAACAAATCATTTCTTATTTTCAGGTTTTAGATTCTATCATTTTTATTCTTGATGTTTTGAAATTCGTTTTCATTACACAGGTTTTTTAACAAAAGATCCTGGTTATTAGATTGGGGTATGTTGATGATAAGGCAGGAAGCCATGATTGCATAAAACAGATGGTTTTCGCTCTATGACTTTAGAATTGATGGAACTTGGTGTGGAGGTAGCTTATGTGAAGAAGAAGTTTGGGATGCTTTCTTGGGTTTATGTGGTCAAGGTCACTGTTACTAAAAATAGAAAAATGGTTTCAGCTTAAAAAATTTAAGCATTATTGAATATTAATTAAACAGTGGGTGTGTATGTACTGTATCTTATGTTAAAACCTAGCGTGAGACTGCTTTTCGGGTTCATGGGGTCAAGGTCTGATTGTTCTAAAAATAGAAAAATGCTTTCTACTCATCAATTAAGTTAGGAATGACTTATATTCATGAAACTGATGAAACTTGTTTTGTAGGGAACTCAAATGAAGAGGTACCCTAGGATTGCTTTTTGAGTCCGTAGCATCAAGATCAAGGTCATTACTAAAAATAGAAAATGTTTTTTTCCCAAAAACTTCAGCTGGCGTTGATGGATAATAATGCAAGCTTATATAGAGACTGGTATTGCATTAGTTAAAGTGGGGCTTGATCGCACAAATCAAATTCCTGGTTTCGTCACATAGCAAAATATATCTTAGTAGTGATATACCTGTTGAACACTCATTAGAGTCCCCTCTTCTGTAACAAGCAATATACATGTACAATAACATCTCAGTTTTCATACGGTGTGTTTATTTCAGAAATCATCATGACACCTTCCAAGAAGGGCAAAGCCACTCACATTCGAATTGAGCGAAGGAAGAAGCTTGATATGAATGGCACAGAATCTGATGAGCGCCATCACGTTGGCGGGGGTGAACACAAGGGTCTGGTGGTGAACAAATCTTCCCAAGGTGAGTAGTCGAGGGAGATTATGATTTAGCTTTCATTCTCAAAGGGTATAGACTTGCTCAAATTTGAAGGTAAAATATGAATTGCACAGATTCTGATAGGCACCATCATGTGGGCAGTGGTGAACACAAGGGTCTGGTAGGAAAAAATCTTCCCAGGGTGAGTAGTTGAGGGAGATAATGATTTAGCTTTCATTCTTAAAGGGTATAGACTTGCTCAAATTTGAAGGTAAGATTCTGGTAGGCGCCATCATGTGGGCGGCGGTGAAAACAAGGGTCTTGTGGTGAATATGTCTTTACAGGGTAAGTTGTCAAGGGAGATAATGATTTAGTTTTATCCATATCGTCTAAACTTGCTAAAATTTTGAGGTGTGAAAAGAATAGCTCAGACTCTGATTACTGACATTGTGTTCTGGGCGGTGAACAAAGAAATCTCATGTTGGAAGAGTCTTCCCAGGGTGTAAAGTCAAGGATGTAGCTGGGGATGGTCATTGGCATCAGCCTGTGATGCTTGTATTTATTTTTGGTTCAGTAAGTTAAGGTATACATTATGTTTTAAGAATGAATAAAACCAGCCATAGAGTTGAAGTATGTACTTGGTTGCATGTGTATGACCTACAGTGTAACTTTTCTCCAGGTTCTTACATGTGTCATGTGTAAATCTGGGTTCTCGTATGTGTAGATTTGGGTTATCACATGTGTGGAAATGGGTTCTCATATATGTGTAGATTCGGGTTCTCCCATTTGTACCGTATTATATCATGTATAGGACGCTAGCATAGATAGGACGCAGGCAAAAAATTGTCGAGAAAAAGGGTAAAACCCCTTAATATATAAGATAGGTAGCAGCGGAAAAATGTCAAAATCGGAGCCGAAAAATTGAGGTTGGTAAAGTATTTATAACATATATTGAAGTAAAAAAACAAACAAAAATTGTATATAAGGCATATTTCGATAACTGTCTTGTGTATTTCGATAATTATCGTTGTATTTCAGTAATTAAGCGTATACAACAATGATATATATCTTGACATTTTGAGAACATTCAGCATAATATAAGACTTATACAAATGCTGTAATAGACTAGTTCTGACTGACAGTCAATCATTGCAACCGTTGCATCTCCCGACATGTCTTCTGAATGACAGTCAACCGTTGCAAAACTGTGTATTGTCAAAACTAATGATTGTTTTGATAAGGCTTGTCGCTGCGCGGATTAAAGCATGTCAGCATAATTATTGCGTGCCGGTAATTAGCCTTGCCAGCAGAAGGCACCTCAGGTAAAGTGCGAACAAACAACAAATAGGTATTACCATCGCAATAGTTTGTTCTATTGATGTTTTTCTAATGACAGACAGCGGGTGTTTTTCACACCTTCGCACATTTGAAAAGATTTGATAGTGACAATAATGCTACTTTGCGTTATGCACATTCCTTTATTAATTTTTTAAAACAGTAACATACAACAAAATGTTTTGTAAAATATCGAAACATTAAAATCATGAACAACGATTAATTGATAAATACCTCCTTTCCCGATTTTACGTTGCCGTTATAACTCAATCCAGTTAAAGTGCTGACTCACATCGAGTTTTTGTGAGTTGCGTCCCTTTTGTAAAAAAGTAAACAAACACGAGCATGTTTGTTTTCAATTTATTTCTCAATAAATCATTTTATAGTAAACATTCAATATATTTCTGTGTGTGTTAACTTGCGTGATTTTACCTATGTCAGTTGTTCTCTTCGGTGACGCAGTACAGATACTTACTTTTACCGCGTTCTTCCCGGTCCGATATTTTCGACCTGAAATGGACTTGGAAAAAAACAGATGAAATTCTAATAGCATAGAAAGGACGCAGGCAATTTTTAAAACAATAATTGGGGGTAAAAAAGTGCGTCCAATGCATGATATAATACGGTAGATATGAGTTCTCATATGTGTCGATTTTCACAGCATGAACCATAATTTATTGTTGACATATTTTTTTCTCTTTCTAGGCAATGCTGAGGAGGACCTTGGTGCGGCCCATGTACAGCTGGCTTTCAACTGCTTCATGGTAGACATGAAGACCCAGAAACACCTTGTGGTATAATACCATATATATAATTTATTAGAACTTCTTTAACCAGGATAATAATACTCACAGGTAGACCATAAATTTCCATTTCTGTTTTGTGGCTCAAAGGACATGGCTATTGTCAGTGTCAACAGCATTTCTTCTTAAAATGCCTTTCAATTGTGGTCTAGGGTTTTTTTTTTTAGTTTGATTGTTAAAGTGGCACAAATATGGTTGATGCAAACATATATTTTTTAATTTTAACAAATTATTCATTTAATACGTTTAACTTATTTTACTCTAATGATCAAAAAAGAAAAAAACGACATGTGCTTTGTGTACAGATAAAAAATAAAAATGGGTTTTTAATTAATAGCTATGATGCCACTAACTTCCCAGTTAAAAAAGAGCCAACATATTGCTATTTTTTTCTTTTATAAATCTGTAAACAAACCATATGCCTTTATTTGTTTTGATCGAATGAGTTAAACATAATAATGCATATAAATTATTATTATTATAAATAAATGCGGGAAACAAAAATTTCATCTTTCAGTTGTATTCTATAATGTGCCCCTTTAACACTTAAGTTTGAACTAATCTAAAAGCTTGTCTTAGAATAGCTATATATTAAATGGATTGAAGATGAGTGAATAACAGATAAACAACAAGCTATTGCTTCTACTATACCAGGAGGGTCGAAAGTTGAAGTTTTGGTACGTGGACTCGGCCGACTATCTTGACCAGATGACCACTGGGTTTGAATTCTTCAAGGAGCTGCTGAAACCAGAAAACTTCCCAAAAGGTATGTGAAGCGGTGGAACTCAGTTTAAGCTCTGTGGTGGTGTGTGGTCTTGACTACCACCAAATATTGTATTAGAAGGCGGACCCGGTTCAACTTCGGCAATCAGCAGAATAATTTTCAACCGTAACGCATCTGGTTCTTGAGGAACCAATGAAACTGCCTCATTAATTATTCATAATAAGGAGATTTTCCTAGCCAATTGCCCATGAAACCCAATGAAGCATAGCGTAGTTTGTATTTGGGGTATCCGAAGATGATGATAAACATGCAAGTGCCAGTTAGAAAAAAAGGTTGCCCGCTCATAGAATGGGACGTATTATAGTTTCACCTGCAGCTTAGGGCGGGTTGGTGTCAGCGTCCAGTATGTTGTGAAAAGGTATCACAAAGCTTTTCACCCTCATGTCACTGGATAATTGATAGTAATAAGCAATGAAACCAACAATTTTACCTTCATTGCAGATTATGTGGGCTTCATCAGAAAATGCATGAAGCAGATGCAGACGTCCAAATACAACCTGATTAGGAAGCTGAATGTTGAAATACAGGTTCTCGATGAAGGGGATGCACCACTTACACCAGGTATTTGGACATTTGTGGTGTTTTGAGTCACATTTGTTTGCTCTTTAAACTGTTCTGGTGTCTTTTGTTCTTGAATATCTAAATATTTATTGGATCAAGACCTGGTTTCAACAAAACAGATAAAAATCTAAGCAAAGACCTTTAAGCTATATAATTGATTGTTTTTATCAAGTAGTCTGTTCTATTAGATTATTATTAATAGGATAAAGGCAGAAAAGTATTTTCTCGTCTTATTTTCTTAAAACTGACCCCTGATATATAAGTTCAGTTTATTCTTCTGAAAAGAGTGGTGTTAGTGTTAGTTCCAAGGAAGTCCTGTTATAATGATCTGTATAAGGTTTTTCTTGCAGTTCTCAGTGCTAACATCAATTATTATACAACTTAATTATATTTTCATTTAATAGTTTTTATTAATAACATAGCTGTGACACTCAATGGTTAGTTTAAATGCACTTTCCTAGAGATTAACCTTTTTTTCCTTTCACTTCTTTTTGACATAATATTTTTTTTGAGTATTGTCATAGCCTTTCTGTTCAAGACAGTTACATTGTCATAGTGCAAAAACTTAGCCATAGCTCAACAACTTGCTCAAAATATTCATATGAAACTTGGTACACATAAAACCAGTGAAAATACGCACTTTCAGAGCAAAACCCATAACTCTGGCTTGAATTATTGTTGAACTATGCCTTTTGTTTGATGGGGGAAAAACAGAGGGTTGGTGTTCTTTTAACTACACTCTTGTTATAGATATCCTACCACTATTGCTATTCTGTCAGTTGTCACATTAAAAAATATATCAATATATTTCTTTTACTTGTCTTGTGAATGTTAACATTAAAATGTATTTTTTGATAAATTCATTAATCAAATAATTATAACATCGTATATTATAAAACAACTAGAGCTTTCTCGGGACTCAAATGGTAGGTGGCGTAAAGATGTCAAGTTCTGTGCTTTGATGCCAAATATTCTGGTTGTGAACATGTTATGATTTCCACAATTATACGCGTACATGTATGTAGTCAGTATGTTTGACCTTATTTTGCCCCAAAACTGTACTGAAGATTGCTTACATTTCCTGAGTGTTTTCTTAGCTTGTCTATTTTTAGCCTCTCTGGTCAAATGCCAGAAGAGCTTATGCCATGGCATTGTGTATGTTGTCTCTGTATCTGTGCGTGCGTACGTAAACAATAATTATTGCTTGTGAACGTGGTACAGTCTTTAGTTTTGATTGTATCTCAATCAAACTTATACAGTTGTAAGATATCCAATAGAGCTTGGTTCAGTTTTTATATCAGTCAGATAGGCGCTAGCCTGGCTGGATTATGGCCCTTGAAATACTGCAGTGCTCATGGCAAAAGTTTATGCCAAGGGAGACAACTTTTGACAGACACCAGTGTATTATCGATGCATTTCTCTTCCTTCACAAAATGGTAAGTTTGTCTTGGTTTCGATAAAGAAGTTAAAAATAACTCATGCCAGTAGAGCATAGGCCCTCGTGGGCCTCTTGTTTAAGAGGATATCGTGATGGACCTGGAGTCTTCAGTGACATCTTCCCAATATCTTATATTTATGGCCATAACTCCAAAACGGCTGAAGATATTCATTTGGAACTCAGTTAACATATAAGCCTTGATAATACACACTTGACTAGCAAGGCCAATAACTATTGTTTTAATAATTGTCAGGTTATGCCCCATGTTTGACTGTGAGAATGAGGTTTTTAGTTATTCGGTGGCATTGTTTTTAACTTGTTAGTCTCATTTTAACCATGATGCAAATTTTAAATTTAATTTTTTTTCATGTTTATTAAAGCAATTTATATCATCGTGCTGTCGGAAATGCTAAGCTTTGTTGAAATGCTCAAGATATATCATCTGCAAGTAAGGACCTCATGGGTGTAAAGCAATCTACAGTATTAAGAATTCTTTTCTACGGAAGACTGGTGATGCCATTTTAAATTCAATATTTCATAATTTTAAATTCAATATTTCATAATTTCTTCTTCATAATTTCACATTCATAAATACGCGCTTGTCGACTACATAGTTTCTTCTTTACGATTTAATGATTGTAACTTCACAAACTCATGATTTTCATTTTAAAATTTAATTATTTTATCTTTACAATTTCACAAATTTGTGAAGTTGAAATTGTGAATTTGTGAAATTGTGGCGTTGCTACAATGAATGTGTGAAGTTGAAATAATGAAAACATGACATCATGTAGGTGAAATCATGAACTCATTAAGTTTAAATCGTGAATTTGTGAAAAGGATATCATAAATATTGAATTTGAAAAATAACCTCAGGTCTTTCGTACTTTGTGCTATGTTGCATTCTGTAATTATCTTTTACGTAAATGTTTATGCCTCTTTTGTTGAAATTGTGAAGTTCAGTAAATGCCTGTCAATTATTTTCAGATTTCATTTTATGTACTCAAAAACCATTCTTTTTTCCATGCATTCCTCTTTTTTCCTTTCCTTCAAATTATGCACATAGCAATATCAAACCTTCAAGATATGTGCATAGCGAAATAATTTTTTATCCAGCATGTCTGCTATAACATGTTTTATTTACATGTTAAACATGCTGTTTCTGCCTGAAAATATAGTCTTAATTTGGTTTTGTTAAACAATAATAATTATGTATATTTAAGTTAATTACTCAAATTTCCATGCCCTTGTCTTGTCATCGAACTAGTTCTCAATTTAACATTCAAGTAGAGTGAAATTAAAATTCTTTGTCTTTCTGAATAAATGTGTACAAGTTTTTAAATATTGATAGAAAATATGAATAATGCTCTTTTTTACATTAATTCTTTTAATGACATTTTTTTGCCTTCTTGAAAAGGAGGGAGTCATCTTTCTGATGAACATTTCGGTAAGTATTTGGTATGTCACTGGATGTTACATGGACCCTGATTGGCTAATAAAATGTGGCCTGGTTCATTATTGGCTAATGATAATACCTTGTTCCTGAGTGGCTAATAACTTGTTACTTGGCACCCATTGGGCTAATGATTTGTCTCCTGGCACTCCTTTTAGCCAATAAAATGTTACCCTGTTTCTGATTGGCTAATGGTCAGGTATATTACTCCTGATTGGCTTATGCATTCAGTAAAATTGTTAAACTCTTCATAACTGGTTAATGTTGTTTTAATGGCACATGTTGGATTTTTAGAATAATATGCTTATTATACTGGTTTCTATGAAAAAGAAATCTTGTTTTCATCAATATAATTACAAATCTCTGTTTATTAATTAATTATGAATTAGTATGACTATTAAATGATGTCAAAATGAAGAAACGAAGTCAAAGACAGTACAACTAATTGATTTAATACACTGAAAACAAGGTGTTCTAGCATTCAAGGGCTTCATTGTCTGCGAACACAGCTATCATTTTTATAGGGTAAGATTTTTATTAAGTAGTATTTTGGTTTACAAATAACGGCACATTTTGCTTGTCTGTTTTCGAAGAAAAAAAGTCCAAAATATTCTGAAAACCTTGGCATAGTTTGTCCTCATCAGCATCAGCATGCATATTTTTAACCTTTACCATGCATCAATAACCTTTCAAGATATCCAAATGAAACTGGCTACACAGGTTGCTAGATACTATGTTCTCATGTATAGCAAGTTCCATAACTCTCAGGCTTTTTTAAATGTTGTGCCTTTTTTTTTGAAAAAAAGGAGAGCGTTGGTGTTTTATGGCATTTGTTTTAAATTTGTTCATTGCATCTATATCATCGAAATTTAAAACCCCTTCATCTATACAATCACATCATTGGCAACCACAGTACTTCCTACTGTTACACTTTACATAAACTGTGGGAAAAATGACTAACAAAATCTCGTTTTAATGAATATGCATGAGGCAGGGGAGATGGCTCTTTTTCCAATGAAATCGCATGTTCCAATTTAATACTCCAATAACCTAGTATTGTGAGCTGTCTTCACAGGCGAGTGGTCTAAGTAGCTTTTGAAAAAATTGTACTGAAAAGTCAGTCCGAGTTCAATTTGAGCTTTCACTATTATACTTTTCTGCGGGAAAACATACTAGGGAACACATTAGTCTGAGTGTCTGTGCATATGTGAGAGTCAGATTTTTGGAGAGGTTTCCTTGCAGAACAAATGAAACTGCCTCATTAATTATTCAAGAATTTGAGATTTTCATAGCCAAATCACCAATAGTACAAAACAAATCAAAGCGCAGTTAAGTGTATCAGAGGTTTCCAACGATGATACAATCAGAGTTGCGTCTTTAACAATCAGACTAACTGAATCAATCTTTACCTTAACAAACACCATCAGTTCTTTTGAAAATGGAAAAATAACACTCCATTGAAATGCATGTTGGTAGGTGGTGAAATTTGAATGTTGACTAGAATAACCACAGAATGTAGAAAGTGCATTGAAGTTGTCAATATGATAACTTGTGCATGTTTAATAACAGAATCATTAGTTAAATCTGCACTCTTACAGATTGAACATTTTGACAAATTAAAAAAAAATGTCTTGGAATGAACCAATTTTGGCGTCAATATCTGCAAACTGGTGATACAAAGCTGGTGAAATAATATCAGATCATATTTTTTAACATTAATGTTTTCGAAAGTTGAAGTTTTATGGCTAAAAGCGTTACTAACGCTTTAAGAAAAAAAGTTTTTTAGCACAAAATGTTATTTTAAAACCTATTCTGAAATACTAAAACCTGTGAGCTGATTTTTTGAGATTCATATCACTGGTTTGCAGACCTTTACGCAAAAGTTGGCTTGTTCTAAGGCAAAAAAATGAAAAAAGTTGTCAAAATGGTAAATCTGTGAGAGTGCAGCTTTAAAAGTTGGTGGAAGAGAAATGTTGTCTAGATCGTAAAGTAACAGAATAGTGTTAAAGACAGCAATCTTTTGGCAAGGACTGTTAATATGATGTTAAAGGTTGCTGTAAATATAAACATGATATGTGACGTCGTCTGCAAAAATGATTTCCTGTTAGGGTATTTATATTAACAATAAATCCAAATTTTACCAAGAGATATTATTACAAAACAAAATCATAACTATGTGTAGAGTTAAATTAAAGAATCTTTAAGAAATTATGTTTAAGCAATGATTGCCATGCTTATGAGGCATAAAATCGCAAAAATATGTCACTTTTTTCACAAGTTTCATTTTTGTTTACTATGTCACATATAAAAAAATAATAGTGCCAGAAGACTTGAGTAGGGATGTTTTGGCATTTTAGAGAGATTTCCCTTGGGTGTAGGGACATTTTGATACAGGAGTATCCTGTAATGTTTGACTAGATATTGTTTCATGTTATTTAATTAGTTAATAGTATGTTGAGAGTGTGGTCTGGTTAATTGTAATTTAGGAGATCATTATTGATTTTTTTTCGTTTTACTAAGGTTCAGCATTAATGAGGCCAGCCTTAATTTCTTCTTTTGCCCTAAGCTTGTCTGTTTTTCCGAGGAAAAAAAGTTGAGAAAATGTCATTGTCTTGGTGTTGGCATAAAAAATGTCATTGGCTCCTTTGTTGTCATTGGTGTCATTTGTGACAAGAGTTGTCATTAATGTTAGCTTTGTCATTGGCATCAACAATGTCATTGGCTCCTACGTTGTCATTGGTGTCAGCGTTGTCATTGATGTTAGCTTTGTCATTGGCATCAACAATGTCATTGGCACCTATGTTGTCATTGGTGTCAACGTTGTCATTGATGTAAGCTTTGTCATTGATGTTAGCTTTGTCATTGGCATCAACAATGTCATTGGCTCCTACGTTATTGTTGGTGTCATTATTGTCATTGATGTTAGCTTTGTCATTGGCATCAACAATGTCATTGGCTCCTACGTTATTGTTGGTGTCATTATTGTCACTGATGTTAGCTTTGTCATTGGCATCAACAATGTCATTGGTGCCTACATTGTCATTTGTGACAGCGTTGTCATTGATGTTAGCTTTGTCATTGGCTCCTGCGTTGTCAGTGTTGTCATTATGCAGAAAATGACCATTATAAATAAAACTTGGTATACATGCTGCAAAATACAATTTGAACATGTAAATAAAGTTGCATGACTCTGGCTATGATAATTGTTGAGTTATTTCCCTTGATTGACTGAACGGAAAAAAGACAGATGAGCGTAGGCTTTTTGTGTATTCACTATGCGGCGGTCTTGTTTTCTACATTTGATTAATATATTCTTCTTTAGCCTGTTTTCCCACACACACGGCCTTGATTTCGTCACAGCTGTATTCCCATTAACAAGACCAGAAAACTATTAACATGCTAGATGTAGAATTTAAGAAACTGTTGTGAACACCTGGTTTTTGCATTGAGTTTTGTAAATTTAGATGTTAAAACTGATACATAATAGGGCCACTTTATAAACATGCTCACAGCAACATATGATACGAAGATGCTCACAGCAATATATCATAAGAACATGCTCACGGTAACATATCATAAGAACATGCTCACAGCAATATATCATAAGAACATGCTTACGGCAACAAATTATAAGAACTTGCTCAAGGCAACATATCATAAAGACTTGCTCACGGCAATATATTATAAGAACTTGCTCACGACAACGTATCGTAAGAACTTGCTCACGGCAACATAACGTAAGAACCAGCTCACAGCAACATATAAAAAAACAACATGCTCACGGCAACGTATCGTAAGAACCAGCTCACAGCAACATATGATAAGAACATGCTCACGGCAACACATCGTAAGTACCAGCTCACAGCAACATATCATAAGAATTTGCTCACGGCAACATATAATATGAACCTGTTCATGTCAACATATAATATGAACATGCTCACAGCAAAGTATTGTAAGAACCAGCTCACAGCGTCATATAATAAGAAATTGCTTACAGAAATATATAATAAGCTTGTGCTTACGGCACCACAGCACAAGAACGGGCTTACAGCAAAATATCATAACACAAAAAACTTCGGTTAAACCAATTAAGTTGAACACTGAGCTTGCACCGTCAAATAAGCTATTTTAAACTGATAGATAACCATATATTCTTTATTTCTTCCTGATGGAAGAGCAGATTGTGTATTTAAAAAGTTTTATAGATAATGACCCTCTGCAAAAATTAGATGTATTGTTATGGTAGTTATAGTAGCTGGTTGGAAAATGCTAGTTTCATGGGAAGAACTTGTTAAAAACAAATTTGTTTTTTAACGATTTCTTGTCTTTTGGCTATGATTTTCATAGAAGTTAAGTCATACACTGTATTCAGACTATAGACTTTAGTGTTCCTTTTATCCTTTCTATAACAGTATAATATTATCAGTTCCTTCAAATCTGTAGAAATTTTTAAAGACCTTAAAGGCAAATTTCCCAAAAATTGGTCTTCTATAATTATGTCATGCAAATAGTATATATATCGTTTCCACTGTTAGATGCACAAGTTCCATGATTATAATTGGTTGCCTAATTTTGAGGCCCTTATATAATCTTTTTGTAAACTAACTTGTTTTAAAATCATTGGCAATAAGCTTTGACCATTGATTAATAAAAAGATATCTGGATAAATTACGATGAGGGCCTCATATTTTGGTATCAGTGATGGTTTAACTACATGACACAGTCCTTATTCCTTTTATGAAGTGGGATATTTGCCTTTAAAACCACCACAATGTCATATAGTGTCTAGTAATATTTTCTTTGACATATTTCAGCGTTTGCGAAAGTTAAAGACTCTCGACCAGTGTACGAGATTGTACGTGAGAAGTTGTTAACAATACTGGAATCAGCTTATCCCAATATTTTGACTGTGGAGGACTTAATCAGGTAAGCCTTCACTACAGTAAGCACAAGAAATCCAACAACCTCCAAGGTAATTATCTCCCTTGTCAAGTAGAGAAGATCTCTGCCAAGATGTACAAAAAATAGCTAGATTTCAGCTTTTTTTTCTTTAGATAATACTTTTTTTCAGATTTCTGTATCGTATTGTTTAAATCTTTAAAATTTGAATGTTTTTTATCCATACTAGTGTATAATTATGATGTGAAAGAAAGTGTTTTATAACTGATTTCAATACATAAAGGGAAAATGTTAGTTTGTAAATGACAAACATAATCTGGAGTTAATTGGCAAGATTTACACTTGACAGTGGTCACGAGAAACCCATCTATTGAAATGTTATAGGTTGCATAAGTGATATGTTGATTTCCAAATAGAAACGGCTTCATTTCTTTAAATTAATTTTAGCAATTACACATTAATTTTTTGGGGAAAAACAGAATTGATTATTGACGACTTTTGAGTCAAATGACATTTTTTGGCAATACTCAATTATCGTTTTTTTTCCTATTAAAGCTGCACTCTCACAGATTGACAGTTTGGACATTTTTACATATTTTATCTCAGAATCAGCTGATTTTGGTTTGCCTTCAATTCCATCATTTAAGATAACTTACAATAGAACAGATCTCAATTATTTGGGAAAATGCCGAAAATTTCATTTTTCTTATAGTGTTAGTAATCCTTTTAGCCATAACATAGCCATATATTTTTTAACATAAATATAAAAAAACTGTGATCTGATCTTTTGTCAGCAGTCTTTTATCAATGGTTTGCAGACATTTAAAAAAATTGGTTCATTCCAAGACAAAATATAAAAAAGTTGTGAAAATGCAGCTTTAAAGACTTCTGAAGACAGTTGATCTCATAATTTGCCTAGCAGATTGATCTTAAAATAGTTGGTAAAGCAGGTGATAGTAATCTTGCATTCTCTCTTCAGGATTGTAAATGTAGAAGATGCTACTGAGGAAATGCTCCGGGAACAGTTGGAAGAGCTTGAGAAAAGGGAACTTGTTAAGAAACTCGAGAATGGTGGATATGTTAGACACGTGCTCGGCACTAAGACTGGCGAGTTGGTAACATGGTCATCAAGTAACTTCGGAATGGTAAATACGGAAGCCTTGTGCTTGGCACTAAGACTGGTTAGTTGGTGACGTCATCATCAAGAAACTCGAGAATGGCGAATAAGTTAGACTTGTGCTTGGCACTAAGACTGGCGAGTTGGTAACATGGTCATCAAGTAACTACGGAATGGTAAATACGGAAGCCATGTGCTTGGCACTAAGACTGGCGAGTTGGTAACATGGTCATCAAGTAACTTCGGAATGGTAAATACGGAAGACTTGTGCTTGGCACTAACTACTAAGGTTTATTACTCGATGGCAGATATATACGACAGATGCTAGATGCTTAAACTGTTGAGTGAGTTACAGTATTATAAAGAAACTTTAGAATTGCAGATACATGAAACACATACTTGACACTTAGACTTGTAATTGGGTTCTTGTGAACATCAAGACAGTCGAGAATGGCAGCATTGTTAGACATGCTTGCCACTAAAACTGGTAAGTTTTGTTTGAATGTTTCTGAAACAATGTAAGTAATTGTTGAGAAACTGGAGAATGGTGAAAATGTTAGACACATGCTTGACATTAAACTGGTAAGTATACTCAAATAGTATAATTGTTTGTCAAGAAACTCGATAATATTCAATATGAAATAGTATAAGATAATCATCAAGAAACTCAAGAGAATGGCCAATGTGTTAAAACCATGATCAACACACTTAAAGTATTAAAGCTGCACTCTCACAGATTGAACATTTTGACAACTTTTTTTTTTTCTTGGAACGAGCCAATTTTTGCGAAAATCCATGTAAACTAGTCAAATAAGACTGCTGTAAAAAAATTAGATAACAGATATTTATTTCAAGTTCAAAAGTTCAAAAATTGATGTTTTATGCATTTTCCTTAAACCGTTAGTAATGGATTAAGCCAAAAAACATTAATTTTCGAACAAAAATATGAAAATCTATGATCTGATTTTTTGTCAGCAATTTTATATCATTGGTTATCAGATATTTACGCAAAAATTTGCTCTTTCCAAGACAAAATGTTAAAAAGTAGTAGAAATGGTATATCTGTGAGAGTGCAGCTTTAAAGGAACTGTACACCAGATTGGCACCCAAAAAAGTTTTTTTCTGTAACGAATCTCAGGACAGTTATTTTATAGAATGTGTTACGCTTTGATATCATAATTGTAAAAAAAAGTACCAAAATGTAAAAAAAATTGTGTCGGAGACCGGGTGCGAACCCGTGTCACCAGAATTGCAGTCCAGGGTTGTATCCACTGTGCTACTAAGGCTTACTCCAAACGAGTGGTATATTTAAGCTATATACCTAAATTGGTAATATCATGTGATAACATCGACTAGCCAATCACGCATAAGGAATGAATTCTACTAGGTAGACTTACCCAGTAATCTTTTTTAATGGTAAAATATGAAATAACTGCTAAACTTTAATAAATTGTAAACTATGTGATACTTCAGTTAGTAAGTTTCAATGCATTGTACACATAAATACCAAGTTTATGTCAGTTTTCGACAATTTTCTTTCTTTCTTGCAAGTTGATCATCTGGTGCACAGTTGCTTTAAGGCAGTTGCTTTAAGGCTTGTTACTTAAATAGTATAAGTAATCATCATGAAACTCTAAAGAATGGCCAATGTGTTAGAAACATGCTCGACACAGTAACCCACCAGGTACTTTGTATTAATAAATTAGTATAATGTAACCTTTTGTACATTTTTCCCTTACAGAGGTGCAAGTTGTGAAACAGATGAACGTAGTCTCAGCCAGCAACCAGCCAACAATCGCCATCATAACTGCTAACTACTGTGAAAAAATGGCTGTGGATGCTATGATGGAGAATAAAACCACATATGTTAAATATAAGGTTAAAGGTGAGTGGATTAAGAATGAATTTTGGTGATCTTGGTAATTAATGATGCAATAAGATTGGATGGTTTCAGGAAAATTGGAAGAAAATAAAATGAAGTAAGGCACTGCCTTCAACAGGCTCTCGCTGGACAGTACTGCATAATACACTGGCATTTATATCTAATTACAAGTTTCACTTGTTTTTTCTCTAAAATAGTTTATATGGTTTACAACTTGAACCCATTATGTTATTCGAGTTGCAAATTTGTGGTAATTGTCACTAGTAAAATTTTCTACTATGTGCTTTGTCAATACCTTGAACAAATTTGGTTCTATTTAAATCTGTCACCTGGTAACCTGTGTATATCCGAATTCTAAAATTGTTTTCAATGGAGTACCAATGTTAAAAGTTTTACAAAATTATTTGTAATGTCATTATATGAGGGCTTAAAAAAAACGACAATTTGCTGGTCTGGACCAATTTAAGCTGATTGTGATTTCAAAATTTTAGAGGCCTGTTTATATAGAAACGACTAATCATTGTTGCCAATATGGTTTGGTTCTTACATTGAAAATAAAAAAATATTTTAAGACCATTTTTGTATTCAGTTTGATTTGAAACATTAGAAGCTGTTGACAAAGGAGGAGTTATTGATCAATCATAAGTCTTAGAATTAGTTGTTTTTTTATCAAAATTCATGTTTTACAAACTGATATTTTCAGGAGAGTCGAACGCTTACACAATAGGGTTTATTGGCGAGCATAAGTGTGTTTCAACAAAACTGCCCATGATCGGACATGACCGATCAGCCCAGATTTCCTCCGGGAACACAACAACAAGACTGCTAGGTAAGTAAAGTGATGGAAGTTTTTCTTGAGCATTGAATTTTAAGCAATATTTTTAAGGGAAAAGTGCTTCGTTAAAGCATTAACATAGGGTATGATGAGCCAGGTTATATCAAGGGCAGGTTGCTGCAGAAAAGGGTCATGGTTGTAAGGAAGAAAAAGGCATATTGTTTCATTGTGAAGAGTTGTATCCTTACGAATTTGACAGTAAATGTTAGGAATTGGGCTAAATTGAAGTAAGCATTAGGTTTCAACTGCCAAATATGTCAAATTTGTAAGAATTTATTAATTTATAATTATCACATTTTAAGTTTTAATCAAATAAAAGAAATATTTTGGCGGGAGAGTGCACATACTGGTCTCCATGAGTGCAGAAGTTTGCTTCCAAAAAAAGACATGGATCAGTACCCTTCCATGACTCTTGAGCTAAAACCCTAATAAACATTAGACTGGTTGGAATTTGAAATCCATACAGTATTAATAGCACACTGGAAATGCAGATTGGGTGTGTTGGAAAATTCCATCTGGATAAAACAATCAAGACCTCAATTTACTGACTAATTCAAGCATCTGTCCAGCCTCCTTCAAAGATCTTTTCATGACTAACGCTCTGTCGGAAATATCAGTGTTGCGTCACCTTGCTACTATTCAACAACCATTCCAGCAAGCTGATAAATCACTTGTGGTGAGAGTTGGTGTATAATCATGATTTTACTACAATTTCAGGTACATTCCAGCAAGTCGAACACGTGTTTGTTGTGGGCGTTGGTGGAGGAGTACCTCATTTTACAAACTACTTTAAACATCTGAGAATGGGAGATGTGCTCATTTCCGAGTGTGACGCTGCTGGAAACCTATATTACTACTGCGACAAAGTCCTACAGGTTGGTTTGTGTTTTGTTCAGGCGTAAAAAAAAAAATGTCCGTTTCGGGTAACCCGACCCTACCTATAAAAATGTGCCGACACTAACTATTTTTTTTCTGTTTCTGAGCAAAAAAAATACTCGTTAGCAAATAGAGAGTTACGAAGGGTGGATAAATGCATATTTTAATCAGTATTATTGTTTATATCATAAAACAAAGTCAGGCAATGACATTAATGTAGGAAAGACTGCCATGTGGAAGAAAACACTCTGAACTTACGACAGATTTTGAAAAAAATTAAAATAAAATATAAAAAAATCCCTACCTACCCTACTTAGAAATTTTGGGAAGGTTACCACAAGCCTTCAAATACAGCAATGGTGAAATGCTTTCCGGCATCGCTTAAATTCTTGATTTTATATCACAGCTTGTTTCCTTTTATTCATGTCAAACTCTAGTAATGGGATTCTGGCCTGTTTATCCAAAAGTCTAATTTCGAAAGCTGATATGATATTAAGGCCTAAAAAAAAATTTGTTTGGTTAGGGTTACATCCTTTTCAAAAATAGGTAGGGTAGGTAGGCTTTTTATTTATTTTTTATTTATTCTTTATTAGGCTTTATATAAGAATGTCATTTTCATCATTAGAGAATGGTGTTAAAGTTATCTTCTATATAAGCATTTAAGGTTTTAAACTTCATATTGAAAAGCAAAAAAAAAAAAAGCAAAAAAAAAATATTTTTTTTTTAGTTTTTCATTTTTTTTTTTTCGAACTGACTATAAAAACGGTAGGGTCGGCGCCTATTCCGTAGGTAGGGTCGTGTAACCCGAACCAAATGTATTTTTTTTTTTTTTTTTAGGCCCAATAGAGCTTATATGTTTTTTATCTGTAACAATTGAGATATAAAAAAGGCGGGCATGAAATACAGGCAAGCATTCAATAGATGTAGGCTTGTTATGGTGTCTTGTGTGGTATTAATCAATAACTATCATTTATCAATATATTGTATCTGTCTATTTGAATCACATTAATATGATATCAGTCAATTTGTATCTTATAGAATTGAAGAAAAAAATAAAAGCAAACAATATGACATTGAATAATGGTTTCCCAAGGAATTCCCCTCAAGAATGTATTGAGCATAAATTATGCATTAAAATGCTTGATTTGGCCCGAAAGAAAAAAGGTATGTGTCTGGTTACATGGTCTAAAAGATATAAGGCGGTAGGTAAGAGATTAAGCAAATGTTTTTTGGACGCCAAATTTCGGATATCGTTATTTGTTTGATTCTTTTTATTTTCGTAAATTTTTTTTGAGTGGCTGGTAAATAAATAGGGTCGATAAGGTAACCAGAAACAAACACTTTTTAAGGTCTTAATTCTAAAAATTGCCAAAATAACTATATAAGTTTGACCATTTCTATGATGCAAAAGGGAGCCTCACTCCACGTGGTCGCTGGTCATAGTTGTCCTTTTGATTATACAACCATGAAGTAATATTAATTTACAAAATGTACCTTTATTTGTCGTGTTAATTTCAGGAAAAGGATGGTTCCATTGTTTACAACACGAAGACATTCCGGCCCAAGGATTATTTCCTCCAGGAAGTCATAAAAAACATCAAAGCCGTAAGGAGTCAGCGTCACTTTGCACCCTGGGAGAAATACATGAAAGACGGGCTGGAACTGCTGTCCACCCAGGAGGCAGATTACAACCGACCCCCGACAGAGACTGACAGGTATATTAACCATGTCTGCAAATAACGCATTTATGTTTATAATATGATATAAAGTAGACACTGTGTAATGCCGCTGCTCACACTCTGAACAATGTATAACTCTCTTACAATGAAACAATTATCTATCATCTATATAGCTAACTGTGGCATTTTCAGCTTGAATCTGATTTTCAAAGAAAGCCCAGGTGTTGTCATTGGCTAAGTGTCCGTGGCAGTGTTGAAGAATTAATTTCAAAATGAAACTTGGTGCACATGTTGCCAGAGACCATGTGCACATATATGGCAAGGGCCATAACTCTCTGTTTGGTTTGATAAATGTTTGCTGAGTTATGTTTCTTTATTGACTGCAAACAAAAATAGACAAGCATTCCTATTACTTCTTCCCCATTCTCTCTGCTGTTTTTTTGTTTCTATCATACACCATTGAATTATTGAATACAAAAATGTTTGCACCAAGGTATTGTTAGTTGACCTGCTTGGGTTTTTACTGAGGAAACAGAGTGAACTTTGTGTAAAAATTTATAACAGATGATCTGGAATAATCGAAAATTCAGCTTGCACAATTCAGCTAAGTTAATTCAAAAACATATTTTGATAATTTAATTATAAATAAGTTATCAAGAAATGCTTTTATTGACCTGAATCTGGACCAAACTGATATAAATGTTCATCCAAAATGAGAGATTTACTACCATAGTCACATGTTATCCTCAATAAACAAAAGCACAGGTTTACTTGTTTTCTATATATTTTTCTGTTAAACAAAACTGATAATTATTTAGGGCAGTCATAATTTGATTCAGCATCATATCAATTCAATGTAAGCTCGAAATTGCCTCTACATTTGCCCAGGTTGATGATGATGCCATCACAATACATTTCAGCGTCATATAAATTCAATGTTTGATCAAAATTGCCTCTTCATTTTTCCAGGTTGACGATGATGATAGGTGAGGGAAACATAATTGAGATGCAGCATCCACATCATCCTGATGGCATTGATGAGCGTCATGGAATGCCGAAAGTCTTTTTCGGGGCCATCGGGGCTGGTAAACGCTTCGCTCGTGATGATGACCTTCGATTGGATTTTGCAGCAAAGAACGGCCTCCAGACCTTCGATTCCGAGTTTGATCAAGTCTTGGGAGGAATTCTGGGTAGTGTCAAGGACAGCTTCCTGTTCATACGTGGTATTGCTGACTACAGCGATGGGATGCAGAAGACAGAATGGCAGCCATACGCAGCACTCGTTGCCGCAGCAGTTACAAAGTCAATAATTAAATCGTTTAAAAGTCCATACGGATCAGAGGACGAAGCTTAAATGAAGGGAGAACAATCGCAGTCCTGTAATATGGAATGAGTTGTAATGGTTGCAATTTTCATATACATTTTAGAAACAAATTTTAGGATACACACTTTCTATGCTTTTCTGTAATTTTGAATATTTGTTGTATACTTGTTTACTAGGAAGTTTAATATCTGGGAGAGATCTCCTTCAGTAAATTTTGTCACACTGCATTACACTTACTGTACCACTTATCTTTATATTTTGTTTATGTTTTATTTCTTAACACAGAAAGGTATAGATAAAAAGAAATTGTTCAGATTCTAAATGAAATGATACCTAATGTCAAAATGTAAACTTGTATCAATTGTAAAATGAAAAGTGTGAATCATATTATATTTGCTAATCCATTAATCCTGAATATGCTGGTGTATGGATATAAACAAAAAAATGCAAAAAGTGTCTTTGGGGTCGCATTTTTCCCCCATTTGCCATAATTTTTTTGTATGATTGTCAAACCGGTTTAGTTTGATCATTATTTGACCATTTTATCATGCAAACTGACAAAACATGGTTTAAACTATTATCAAATGTAGATGCGTCAAAAATGCACTATTTGAAATTTATTTCACACTTTTCGGTGGTTTATTGAAAAATGCAGGTGGATTATATCCTGATTATTTCATTATTTGAAATGTAATTTCACTTTTACTCTTACTTGCGTCCAATTCAATGCAAAAAAGACAACAAATTTTTACACAAACAGTTGGAAGAAAAGTCAATGATTAATTTCCCACAATTTTGCCTGTTTTAAGTATTTACAATTTACTATGAACACTGTTTCCACAATTTCCCATCATAATGTTAAGATAGACACATTCAATCTTAGTTTTAGCTTTGAATTGTAAGATGAAGAAAAGTTGGAATGTTTCAGTTAACTTGTAAAACAAAAATGATTTCATGTACAACTTTTTACTTGTTAAAAAGAATGAATTTTGTGTGTGTTTATGTGTATATGGTGTTTTATCAATATGGTGCAATGCTTCTGTATAATCTCAAAGCTACCGTTTTTAACCTTGCCTCTTTAACCGCAAGCTTATTGAAATTGCTTGTTGATTGGAATTGTCCAAACCATAAGAGTGTGATGAATTTGGGACGACGGAAACCATGTATTTCATAGTCTTAGTTAGAGTTATATTCAAACAAGGTTTTTTCATATTAATCTTAAATGTAAAATTCATTTACTCTTCATGTTCAATGGGTGTGAAATAGCTTGCTGAAATTTGCTTATAATGCTTATTTCTTTTTTTAAATCAATGTAATTCCAATAACGAAAAGACATCGAAAATTTAATTTCTCAATTTTAAAGACTTCAATAGATACTTCACAATACAATGATAATTTTTATCTTTAAGGCCTTTTGGTAAAGCGAGAAGACAATTCAGATTTAAAGCTACACTCTCACAGATTGAACGTTTGTCAACTTTTTTTTTTTTTGTCTTGGAACAGGCCAATTTTTGCGAAAAATCATGGAAACCAGTTATATAAGACTACTGACAAAAAATTAGATCGCAGATTTTTATATTTAAGTTCAAAAATTGATGTTTTATGCATTTTTCTTAACCATTATAGTAACGGTTTAAGCCATAAAACATTAATTTTCGATAGGAAATATGAAAATCTACGATCTGATTTTTTGTCAGCAATCTTATATCATTGGTTTGCTGATATTTATGCAGAAAAATTCTCTTTCCAAGACAAAAAATAAAAAAGTTGTAAAAATGGTATGGGAGAGTGCAGCTTTAAAGGAAGTATTTAAAATTTAATTTAACTCCATCACTGAATTTTTGTTCTATTTTTATTTTTTACTTTTATTTTTCTCAGTTATGTTGTGAATCACTTTTGTTTAATATATATAAGTCAGCAATTCAGATTTTTTTTTATAAATGTGGAATTTCTCTGTTATTTTTGTAAATCATATATGAAATAAAAAAAACCAAGTTGTAAACATTGTTTTCCTTACTTATATATTGTTTCTGTTATAATTATGTACTAGTATGGAATTTTATTTTTCTACATGACCGGTTGTATATTTTTCATATTTTTAAATTCTTAACATAGTTAAAACATGACTGTTAATATATTTTATGTGTACAGAATTGTATTTCAATACTTTATTGCATATTGTTTCTTTGGGGATAATTAGTCAATAATCATTTTTTTTTATTTCAGTTCTATTAATTTCTAAAAAAATCATACATAATGCAGACAGGTAGTAGGCAATTGTATATAACTCTGATAAGTTTTCCACTGCTAGGTTATCTTTAATTTGCGGCTGGTGATTTATGATCCTATTGATCCAGGGTGATAAATTGCATCATAAATGCTACGTCGGAAGGCAATATTTTGCTTCGAATGAAGACTTAAAACAAAGATAACTTCACTATTTCTTCACCATATTAGATAAAACATAGCACAGTCTACGCCTCTTAAGGAGCCCCGCCTTCGGTCTTTGCCCGAGTTTGATTGAGACTTTAGTTTCTTTAAAAACTTTGACAAAACTTTTCACAATACTTCGGTAATAAAACGAAGGTGGCGTTCTTTAAGTGGCATAGATTGCCTTTTGTTTTTATTTAAAATGGTATAGTTAAAGAAAGTTATCTCTGATTTTAGTCTTCATTTTAAGCAAAATGTTGCCTTCCGATGTAGCATATAATTTATCACGTGGTGTGATTTTTGAAAGAAAAACCTGCTGTCTTAAATGGTCACCAGCATTTTGTTTTCATTTCAAAAAGATGAATACACAAATGTACATCCTTTTCTAGATAATCAAGAGGTTTCATTGAAAATTGTTGTGGCAAAATTATCAACGTAGATGCCAATCATTTGACAAATCTTGCCATTCCATTTGTTGTAAAAGGGACTAGACACCAGATGGTCCCAAAATAGACTGGTTCATTGTTTCCACAAAACAAGCCTAGAATTGTCACACGAGCTAGTTTGAGGCTGAAAATATGTTAATAATAATAATTTGGCATGATTTAAAGAATATTCTGTATCTGTTTCAGCTGAGTTTACCCATTTAAATAACGCATTATGGTTTCCCAGTTTGTAGTGTGTAAATTTAGCATGTGAAAGTCACGTGATAAGTACAGATACATATATACCCAGTAAATTTTAAATTGAAAAAAAAATACGACGGATACATGTGTTGTAATGATATCAATTTTATGTAAGGTTTGATAAAAAAATAATCTTACAATTGTAACAACTGGTGTCAAGTCCCTTTAAGGTCTGTACATTTTGAGATCATTTCAAAACCAAATATGAAAACGAAGCAAATGCTGCCAAGCTCCTTTATTTTTCATATGATAAGGCGTAATAACTTATTTGTTTGTTTCCGATTTCACAACCTATACTACCAATCCTATTTTTTTGCACCTGACCCTGTTTATGTATTGCCAGCAGACTATTTGTCTCTGATTTCTTTTCCCCTATTTGGATAGAATATCAGAATGGAAACTACAAGTAAAATGAATGTATACAAACATAATGATGGTGTTCAAAGTATAAAAATCAAATTCAGACTTGTGAAGTTCAGATGATCGATAATAATCGAAAATTTTTATTGGTTGGGTCTGAAATCAGCAACACTCAATTGTATTTGGTCATAATCGACCTCCGAGATCACCCGCGAGTTGTTTTTCATCTTTCCTCTCGTTATTTGTTAGGTTAATTTCTGCCAATTTTCTGCTTTGAGTTCATTTGTATATTCAAGTGTTCAGATGTTATCATAAACAGTATGGCCAAAAGCAGCAACAACCCTTTATGAGTTTAAACATACAAATACCATTAGCATTGTAAAGGATTATGAGTTATTGTACAAGAATGAATTAAGTTATTGTCAAAAACCGATTGTACTATCGATAATCGGTTACTTAACTGGAACTGATTGTCGATAGTCAAACTAGAACCGATTCCAACAATAATTCAGACACATTTATGTGATTCCTATGATGATTGATAGCGATATCTCCTATTCATTCGTGTACAGCTGGTTAATTGTTTTACAAATATGATTTGGCATTTTATATCCTTATTATAATTATAGATATCACATAATGTAAGTAGACATTTTAGATGCCTTTCTGTATTTGCATTTTTTTTTTTTTTATCTTTGTACATAATCTTGCATAAAGTCAAACATTTTTTGATTTCACTTCAATATATGGAAGATAATTGTTTGTTTGAGTGGGAGATCAATTTGACTTCATTGAGTGAGCACCGAAATGAACAATTTCACGAGTGGTTCAACCGCCAGTGAAAATGTAAATTTTTAACGTTTCACGAGATGAAATAAAATTGATATCTTACTGAAACAAATCATTTTTCTTTATTATTTTGTGCTTAAAACTCCTTCCAAATGATGTTAATTGGTGTTCAATTGCAAAAGCGCTCTAAATATTTGATGATGTAAAGCCATTCTAGAAATTAAGTGATTGATCATTTGCCCAAGCTTTTTGAGCACTGACATTATAATTTAGAAGGCTGTATGGGCCAAAGTTTCAAAACAGTGAAACTTACTGATATAAAAAGTATATCAACCACAAGAAAGTATAAAGTAAAGCATAATTATTAAGATTAAGTATTTTTTTTTTTTTCTTAGATTTTATAATGGGGAATGCTAGTTGTTAAGGCTATTTAGACACTGATAGTATTGGCGTTGCTGGTGGGTGGGGAACTTAGATATACATTAACATTGTAAAAGGATAATAATGCTACTTCGTTATAATATTGCCTTTTAACTTGGAAACAAGGAAATGAAATATTCTGAAATCATGTTTGAAGCAAAGCATTTAGTTTAGGCCATGGGTTCTATAGTTCCATGATTAATCCCTAAAATCAAGATTGAGAAATTTCAACATCAGTTTATTGTCATCCTCGTTCACCAGAGTGATGATGCTTATCGGTAGATTTATCATTATTAACCTCTGATGAATCAGAATGTTTATTGTACAGTTGTAAAGATTGTTATTTGTTGGGACATTTGCATCAAAACAGTAGAAAGTACCTTGGAATGAATATAAATGACTTGAAAACAATTTCAAAAGGGGCCTATGAGCCTTTATCCCACTTTGGGCATAACTCCCTAATATTCAAACAGACCCCCAAGCTATTATTCGGGATTGACAACTGTCAGCAGTTGAAATCCTTGTTAATCAAACAGCTGTCACAGTTTTGTTACATTAGAACTTATATGTGGGATAAAGATTTTAGTTTTGTCTATAAATAATCTATTACTTTTGATTTACTTTTAATTATGTTTTTTTTTCTCTTGCTAGAAAACTTTAGAAGTTTCTTGCTTAGCATTTTGCTGTCATAGATTTATGAAACAGAACATTTGTAAACATCTAAACTTCTAAAAGGACATGGATTTGAATTAATTTACAACATTTGTGTGTTTTTTCATTTAAATGTTATTAATAGATGCTAATATTTTTGCACCAAACAGACTACTGGTATATGTGTATGTAAAGATACCATTCAACCTTTGTCATCTACAGACCTCTTTTGTGTAAGGTTATCTATAAATTTGTGCAGTAAATATCGTTTACAAAGTACTGGTACATATGTTTACCTGCTATGTGCCTTTCATGTATACACACTATTAAAACATGAAACATATATTGAATGAGTCCTTTTTGTTACCTGGTGAGCATGACAGATACATATAGTGATGACATGAGACCGATTGTTCAGAACTTTGTGAAAGTTAACAAAACGTTGTTAACGTCATTGTTGTTAACTTTTTATGTAAATGTAATATGTATTGTTCTCAATTTTTTTCGGAATCGTAAAATAGTACACCTCTAACGATTAACAATGATGTCGAGAACCGTGCTGTTAGCTTTAACAAAGTTCTGAACAATGGGTCCATTGTCCATGGTTGTTTTCTGCAGTGACGTCATCGTTAATTGTCTTTAAGCTTGGTATGCACATTGGTAATGGTCAGGAGATGACCTACATTGATTTTGGGGTCAGGAGGTCATGGTGACTTACTGGACAAAATCGGTGCTCGTGACAGGCAGCACATCCGAATCAAGGGATTATATTTTGTTTGCAATCAAAATCAGGGTCAACAATAGAAAATCTCTAATATATCAATACCCAGCATGAATATAAGAACATTCTCGCGTTCAGTGCAGTTGAAAAGGTGAAATATTGAAAAATTGCATTTTGAAAAATTGTTTGCAAATCTGATTAAAATCATCATAATGAGCCATAATAATAATAGTCATAATCACTGAATTGTACAACAGCATTTGAAGGTGTGTCACACATAGCTTTCATCTTAAAGGTCAAAGTAATGATGCCTGTCTCCATTGTAACTTTGTCACTTTCAATCTGATTTCAATCAAAGGTCACAGAATGACAGCAGCATGGGAAGATGCCCTCAATCATAGATATCCTGCTGTAACTTTAAAGATCAAATTTAGAAAGGCGTTGGTTCCGATAGCGATTTCATTGTAATAATTTGTGTCTCCGCTGTAACCTCGTCACTTTCTGCTCTCATCTTAAAGGTCAACTTTAATTCAGCCCTATAGGGTAGACATAGTTATGATTCATGTCTCCGCTATAACTTTGTCACCATCAATTGGTTTTTATCAAACTTCTCAGAAAACATTTGGAGCAGAATGGGCAATATGCTGTGCATAGCATGGGCATTCCTTCATTTCACATAAATCGTGCCCGGAGTACCACATATCATTCGTACCCTCACATCAAAGGTCAAGATCATACTTAGATGGTCACTTACCATGGATTTTATACTTACATTTATTATATAATTTATGTCTTTTAAAACTGTTCCTTGTCACTTTCAATCATAGCTGGATGCAACTTCACATAAATGCTCAGCAACTTAGAAAGATGTGTTATGCATAGCATTATTGCTCTCACTGCTATGGACAAGGTCACACCTAATGGTCAATGGGGCCTGATGAGGATTTCATAGTAATATTATATGTCTCTGCAATAACGTCATCACAGAATGGGTCTCAATATGTGTTTTGATAAATGAAGTGTTAACTTCAAGGCCATATGTCAGTTACAATAATCTCACTATACATCATGGCTGTACTCCGACAATATCAAATAAGGCAACAGTTGTCACGTGTCTGTGACAGGTCTTGTTGTTTGTTTTTTTACATTGAATATTCTACTGTTTCAAAAGCATGTGCCAACTATCTCATATATATCGTATATCCGAACATGGTACTTCTCTTTTAACTTGTCCCGCAAGTCAACTTGTCCCCTTGCGGTTTTTACCTTGAATTAACCAGACGCCCATTTACTGGACAATATTGATAGGGATATGAAGAGATTTACTTAGTTGCATGATAACCTTGGACATACTAGTGTATGTGGACTTGGTACAATATATTCTTTTGTCACACAATGGTTGTCAAAACCATAATTTAATTCATAAAATTTGTGATAGATTGTGACTTCCAGAAGTCATCATTCAACGCATTTTAGATGGTTACATTGGTCTGGTGGTATTGGTGTGTCAGCTTCTCGCCCAAAATATTGTGGATTCAATTCTAAGGCTCTACTCTAGAATTCGAGGACTTCTGGACTTTGGCAATATGGTTGTTACTCCATATAAAATTTACGTCAAGACTTGCACTAAGCCCGTGAATTTTGACCAAGAGTGGTATTCATTTAGCTTACTGGAAGGTACCAGTGTCAAGGGGTCTGTCTCTCACCAAAAAGGTTCTGAGTTCGAGCCCCACTAATTAATGTTTTCTTCAACTCTTAAAAAGGACACAGTACTAGCTTCTATCAATGAAATGGACTCATGGGTGATGTATATCAGCGTATAACGGTCTTCACGATTAAAATGCACTCTTACTCCCAAATAAGATTCACCACAATTAATGATATTGTTTTAATATTCCAAACAGGATGAATAAATGTCAAAAACAATGGTGCTTATAAAGGATACCAAGTTTTAGTTTGAAAGAAATGAGTATAAACATGGTAATTCTACTTTACAAGACGTTATTAGACCACAGTAAATCTTTTAGCATTCACCAATCATTTAATATTTTCCGCTTTCTGCTATTAAATACGCGGTTACAATCTTGTTATCAGTAATTTACATAAATGCATTATTTAGTAAGATGTTAATGGTTTATCAGTCAAATTGATGTTTGTTATTCATGTTTATGTATTGAATTAAAATAAGAGGGCACTTTAAATTGAACTAAAGTTACCACAGAAGTAATGAATACTAGGCCTCAAATGCAACCTTGACACAGAGTTAAGTGCTTTAGATTAAACAATATGAGGATAAGCATTTTGAAAAAAACAAAACGATAAAGATTTTTCAGACCATTTTCTGAAACATTTTTTTTTAAATTGAGTGAAAATAGAAATGTCATACAAATCCCCTTTGCACAATTTCCCAAGCTGACAAACATTCTTATGAAGTTTCAGGAGTGTAGGTTCAATTATTTTAGAACTATATGTGTCACATTACACATGTGAGGCCGATATAACATCAATCTACATACTTAAAATAATAAAAGCAACAATTATGTTGCTGCCATCTGTATTTCCTCATTTATAATAGCGCATAATGTTTATGAGTACAGATAAATATACCTACAATAGTTTAATCGGACTGTTATTTACGTGGTAGACAACCAAAGTAAATTGGAAATTGGAAATATGCGCAAAAGCTGCGAGAGATTTGTGTCATAAGCGATGTGATACATCAGTAAGAAACATGTAATGCGTTGTACACAATGATGTCACTTTTATGTAAGTTTTTGACAATTTTCTTTTTTTCATGCAATTGTATCATCTGGTGTCTAGCCCCTTTAACCTGCCCAGTTTAACTTAAGTTCCTAAGTCAATCAGGGACCATAATTTGTATTACAGATAATACTGAGTTATGTAACCTCATTGTATGATGGTCCTTAACAAAAATGTGGAGTATCAAGTGAACTGAATGAAGGGTATTGGAGTTATTAGTGAAAATGCCAACATGCCCTAAATATCTCACCGGACACCGATGCCAAAGGCAGGACGTATAGTAAAGCCTCCTTTTCCAAATACCATGGCTTTCATTTGAAGCAACGCATGTTCCCCAAAACTTTGGGTACAAATTTCGAAAATGTGCAAATATTACTTTCCAAATTTATTTTTGTGTGCAATGTGATCATTCATAAACAAACATGAAAAAAAAAAACATGAACAATTATTACAGTGTTATAAATACGAAATGAACAAAGTGTTAAAGCAACGAAAACTTTCCGATCAGTATTAAAAGCTTGCTTTAAGAACTAATGCATTCAAACATAAACTAAAAACTATGAAACATACAATCACAGGACCGTTATTTAGGTCATGAATGGCACATCAATAGACTACATTTAATAATATAAATAGCAAGGTTATAGTTGGATGCTATGTATGCTAATAAAAGACTAGGGTTCAACAATAAAAAAAGAAAACACAATTTGGAAAATATTACTATTAATTTTTTAAACAACCAGTTATAACGGGCAAAGGAGTTGTTTATGGCCAGAAGCAGGATCATAAACACCTTAGTTTAATGTTGAAAAGATTTGTGCCATGTGATTATAAAATCATTCATAAAAACATCAAAAAAAACATCAACAACTATTACAATGAATGAATAAAATGATTAATTAACGAACACATCAATCATTGCTTGCAACAATCCCATTCAAACATAAACTAACTTAACCATGAAACATACAAACACAGGAAAGTAATGTAGGTCATTGATGGCACATCAATATACAATACATTTAATGATAATTACAACAATTACCTTTTAACAGATCTGCTTACGAAAACATCAATTTAAACAAGAGATGTTTGTCAAACATTATGCCCCCCCCCCCCCCCCAGCACCATTTTGTCAGGATTATATGGACAATTGAATGAAATATGCATGGACCGAAATGACAGCTGATTTTTCACTGACATTGGATGCCGTTGAGGCAGTTTTAAGATTATGACCATTCAAAGTGTGAGGATAGAGTGTGCTATGACAATGACTCTATGACCTCAAAATCAATAGGAGTCATCAGCTGGTCACCAAAAATCTGAATGTCAAGTTTGAGGGCCATGGGTGCTGGCATTGACAAATTATCGCACAGACAAGCTTTTTTCGTTCAAAGTCACTGTGACCTTGACCATTGACCCAATGACCCCTAAAATCATATGGGGTCATCTACAGGTCAGACACAACTACAAGTCAGGTTTGAGGGCCATGGGTGCAGGCATTGTCAAGTTATCACTCGAATCATTTTCGCATTCAAGGTCACGGTGAACTTGACCTTTGACCCAATGACTCCTAAAATAGATAAGGGTCATCTCCTGGTCAGGCCCAACTTCCATGTCATGTTTGATGATCATAGGTTAAGGCATTGTTGAGATATCACTGGGAGAAGATTTGTTAACATTTTTGCGTTAAAGGTTACTGTGGCCATGACCGTAGCCCGATGACCACTAAAGACAAGAGGGGTGATCTACTGGTCAGGCCAAATACTCATGTCAAGTTTGATGACCATAGGTGCAGGTATTGTTGCGTTTGCATTCAAGATCTCTGTGACCTTGACCTTTGACCCTTAAAATCAATAGGGGTCATCTACTGGTTACGCCTGATCTCCAAGTCAAGTTTGAGGGCCATGGGTGCAGGCATTGTTGTGTTATCACACAGACAACCTTTATCATTCAAGGCCACTGTGACCTTGACCTTTGGCCCAATGACCCCCAAAATCAATAGGGACCATCTACTGGTCAGGCCCAACCTCCCAAGTCAAGTTTGAGGGCCATGGGTATAGGTATTGTTGAGTTATCACTCAGACACCCTTTAACCAATCAAGGTCACTGACTTTGACCTTTGGCCCGATGACCCCCAAAAACAATAGGAGTCATCTACTGGTCAAGCCCAACTTCCATATCAAGTTTGATGACCACAGGTCTAGGTATTGTTGAGTTATCACTCAGACAAGCTTTAAAATTATTTTATCATTAAAGGTCAGTGACCTTGACCTTTGACCCGATGAGCCCTAAAATCATTAGGGGTCATCGACTGGTCAGGCCCAACCTTCACGTCAAGTTTGATGACGATACGTCCAGGAATTGTTGAGTTATCACTCGGACAAGCTTTGGTCTACTGACAGATCGACCAACCGACATGTGCAAAGCAATATACCCCACTTCTTTGAAGGGGGACATAATAAATGAATGGGTTTGCACTTAGTATAAGTCATAAATATGAAATGTTATCATTGTGAATCATTATTTAAAGGATGTGAACCTCTTTGCTTTAAGGGATTTTACTTAAAAGGCTTAGTTTAAGCCTTCTATAAGTGACCACCCCCATGGGTCATTAAATGACACATACCTAACACCTCTATAAGGATTTAACAATTTTACTGTAACAATATTCTGATTTGTTTAGACAGTCCCTTGTTCAATGCTAAGTTGATTACTTCTTTCGGTACATATAAATCCCAGAAAAAACATGAAATGCCAGTTTTGGAATTTTGTGTTCTATGTAATTCAGAAAATCTATATCATTATGAATACCTAGACTACTTAATGTACTTCTGAACTCTCTACATTGTTTTCTTTGCTCAACTAAATGACTAAGGATGTTTTTTAAGAATCTAAAGAAATCCTTTACTTGATCAGAATAACCAGTATACTCCCTTTCTTTATTAGAATATACTGCTTTCTCCAACCTTTCAAAAGCTTTGACCAATTCCAAACCAACATGCAGCCTCCAGTCTGGTTTCAATACTAAAGAAGCCTTTCGCCTTAACTCAAATGCAAAAAAAGCGTTCTGTCTTAAATAAAAAATGTCATTTAAAGGTGCACGTTGGATTTCTTGCGAAAAGTTCCTCCAAATGCATGGCATACATGATTGATTAGTTTTCTTAAACATGTGCAAATTTCTACCCTCATACATAAATGTAAAGTCTGGAGTTTTACTGTAGGCTTTGATCAGGAAATGCAGCGCTTTTGTATTAACACTAACTTGAAGAAAGTATTCTAGGAATGCACAGCATTCAGAGTAAATATCATCTGTTTTAAATTCCTGAAACACATTGAAAAGCATATCAAGTTGTTCACCTACTGTATTGATTTCTTCCATGTTTTTAATGATGTAAAAAACAAATTCTACAATAAGAATCAAATCTGGCTTACATCTTTCTAACATTGGAATTGAGTCATCACCTGGCATAGATGTAGCTTGCAAGTTTGGGTCATAAATCTTCAGTTCAGATTGTCCATCAATTTTATATATATTCTCAATACTGAAATTATTTATCAAGATTCCTTCAAGGTGAACATTTTTGTACAATTTAAGCAATTCATTTATCGAACAGGAAGCATTTTTCAGGTCCTTGAATGGTTGACGATCCTGTACTATGTAACAGGAGTTCCGTTTTTGTGAAGGCGCAGTAAGATTAGTAGCCTGTGCAGGTATAGATTCTTTGGTAGCAGCCTGATTTTCTGGGGTGATGGAATGCTCATTATCATCGGCACAACTATATCGTACAAGGGAAGAGTCTGCAAAAGATGTTGCACACAAAGAAAGTATAAAAATACAGATTAATTTCTTAACTGACAAATTACATGTTTATTGATCAACATGGTTAAGATTTCTTACACCTCTAGTGTATCTATTGTGCATTATAAGAAAAACACATGTCAGTATATAGTATTTATAGTGTCATCTTATTTACTCTGCGAGTTCATGTTCCTACTCTGTGTAAATAGTTCTTTAAGGCCTAGTTTAACCCTTTAGTTTAAATCCCTCATTACTTATGGAAACATGTTAGAATAGAGATGCATTTATTTGTTGGAGAAACAAGCATAATTTGATGTTAACAAAATGAATCATTTACATGTACTTAAATGGCTTTCAACCTTTGTTGTAAGATTTCTTTATCTGTCTGATCTCAGCACTGCTTTCTATTTCTAATCTGACGAGAAAAGCCACAAACAAAATCCCTGATGCACAACTTCACATGAAGGTAAACATTTTATGTGTCATGGTACTAGCTTATATACTTATTCGAAAGGGGTGACAAAAGATTCCCTGCCTTATAAGCACTTTGTAACTATGTCAAGGAACATAACTCTAAGTTGAGGCAGACTCACACTTTACGGTGCACAACTTTACATGTTGGTAAACATTTCTGCAAAGTTTCGAGACTGTGGTTCATACCTTAAGGGATATGTGCTGCACAAGATGTCATGCTCTTTATGCCATATTTCAAGAAAAAATCAAGAGCAATCAGACTGCACTTTTTCGGCACAACACAAAACTCAGCATAAACAGCTGCATATACTGCTTAACATTTCTAATCCTAGTTTCATCCCTGTGGCTAATACACTTTTGGAGACTTGACACAATACTTTGTAATTTATGGACGGATTGACAGGCAGACAACCATGCCATCATTCAGTAGAAGGGGAAACATAATTATACCTGTCTCTTCACGTTGGTCTTCCCAGTTATCTGGAACGTCAGGCACATTTTGTCCTTGGGTTTTCTCTGAGATGCCTAAATTTGAACATGTTTTATATTAGGAACATAGATGGTTAGTTGATGTTTTAATAAAATTGAATTTGTTCACATGTTCATAATTTGTTGCATCACAGCATTTACCAAATGCCTTTTCAAATTTTGTATGTGCGCTAATAATTATTTAATATCCTATACCTAAATAAGTATCTGTATTGTTTGATATGCTTGTATTTATATAGTTTTGTTGGTGTACTAAGGAGTATTGAAAACAACAATATTTATGTTATGGTAAACATACTTGACATCTCAAGACAGAGGAAACACCCACTAAAACACCCCCTGTGCATCTAATAGGGCAAACATACCATAAGGACATTAACAGTATATCTAATCATATAAAGTTTATTATACCTTCAGGTTCCTTAACTACATGTACTGTCCTACTCTTACGACTTGGGACGCTCGTTCTACTTTTACGTTCTCGTTTTGAGTCTGAAATAGTAATAATAATCAATGTAAAATAGAGACAATTTCTAGCAATTAATTAAAGTAGAATTTGGGCATGAAATGCACAATGTAGTAAAATGGAGACTAATTTTCATTTTAGTGACATAAGCATAATTTAACGAAGCTAATCTATGTATAATCACACATACTTTTAGATAAAATTTAAATCCATTGAAAGATCAATAACATTAGTACTTAATTGAAATCTCGAAAATTATGATTTTGATAAAAAAATAATTATGACCTACCATAATTATGATCTTCTCCAGTCTTCAGGGATTTGGGATCTCTAGGCATCTCAGACCCATTGTTTGCCTCCACTTGTTCACAAGTCTCCACATTTTTTGGTCCTTGGGACATGTCAGTAGCCTCAACTTTTTGAGCAGGAATGTCAAAGCCTGTTGGACTACCCTCCCCTAAAGGGGTAATTTTATCACTGAACTTGAGGACCTCTAATTTATCTGATTGCGGTGAACCACTCGCACCTGCATCCTTGCCCTTAAAACAAACAAGCCTCATCAGTATAAGCAACAAATAATTCTTGTAAAAAGATGTTTATCAACAAAATATAACAGGGTTATGATTTTTACACTTTAATCAGGGAGGTTGTATTTGACTGGGTAGATTTTTGTGGATTTGGATTTTATAAAGCACTAACTTAGAGCTATCAGAATCTTCAAATTGAACTGTCAGAGGAATACCGCTGTTCAGGGGCATAAATAATATGATTTTTTATTTACTTATTGGTTAAAATCGTTATTAAGACTTCACTCATTTAATGTTTATAAATACCTTAGGAAATTTATTTTCTCTGAGATTTTTAATATCTTCTCTGAGAATTTTATTCTGTTCTAGCAAACTTCTTTTTTCTGAAATTGAAATAAAAAAGAATTTAGCTTTAAAAGATAAACAGTTTCTGAAACAGAAGATAAAAAAGTGCATAAAAACTAAGAGTCATTTTAAGATGTTGCAAGTTTTTTTAATTAAACCAACATTTGGCTATACTGTCTTACAAATATTCTTGAAATGTATATAAATATATACATACATATATTTACATTTCAAGTTAAAATTTGTAATTATTTTCAAATTATGGCCAAACTCAGGTTTTGAAATGTTAACAGTAACAACAATGTTTACACCTAAGGCTATGACAATACCGCAACTTCTTGGAACAACAGACAAAGAGACAAGCCAATAACAATACCATCTTTAGTCTTCTTTAGCTCCTTTGAATGATCCTTTTTAATCTGCTCTATCTCCTTGGAATGTTGGTTTTCCCTCTCCTCTAGCTCCATGGAGTGTTGGTTTTCCCTCTCCTCTAGCTCCTTGGAGTGTTCCTTTTTAATCTCCTCTATCTTCTCTTGTGTCTCACGTAACGCTTTCCTGAGGAAAAGGAAAATCTAATCAATGCAACAAATTTATTCATTCAAATTTATGCACAACATGAAAAAATTGAGGTAATTGATAAAGACAATACAATTCAGAGGCTCTAATTGAGTATTCAAAGACATAACATACATTCAAGTGTATCAAATATTTAAAGACCAGATAGTCCTGTTTAACAGAAGTAAGAATAAATATTGCACATGGATCATTGGATTCAAACAGTTACAATAATTGGATCATTGGATTCAAACAGTCACATGGATCATTGGATTCAAACAGTCACATGGATCATTGGATTCAAACAGTCACATGGATCATTGGATTCAAACAGTGTTATTGATAACGATTTATATAATGGGTCAAGTACAATGGGAGAGTCACAACTTTTAACTTATATATGCAAAAATGTCTTAAATAAATAAGAATAATAATGTTTTAACAAATTTGTTTAAGCATAGCAGATACCATTTTACACATATTCAAAAATTCCTTTTTGTTAGTTGTGTTTACCAGCTGTTCAAGTTTATATTTGTTTGGATGTCTGTTAAAATATGGTTATATATAATGCCAGTGATTTTTATTTAAATTTTCAAAACCACCTGTGGCTTTACAATTGGGAAAATAAGCGCGTTAATTCCCAAAATTGGGAAAATACAATAAACATTAAAATGGTCATTTAAAATAACCAGTAACAAAGACAACTGTTTCAACTGTTTTAATGACAGTTACAAAACACATGTAAAACATGATTTTTGTGCCAAATAATCCCTATTAAGCATTATCACTTTCTCACCAAACAAATTGCAATATATGTGACATAATTATGATTAAACTTTTAAGTTGAATGTTACATTTTGCTATAAGGTAATGCTATCACATATTATATGTTATTGTTTGCCGTTAAAGTTGAAGTCAAAACGTCGAAAATCGTGAACAAATTGATCAGTGTCATTAGACGAATTAGTCAATTGTTTGATTAACAAGTTCTTAAAAATTTCAAAGACAATTTAATGGGCTTATCTTCCTCTTAAATTGGATACAAAATTTGCTGTCTATTAAAAATGACTCATAGAGAGAATGGAATGAATATATCAATATTTTTAATTTATTCCAATTTCCAAATAGTCAGACTTGTTTGCAATTGAAAAAACAACAACAAATGAATGAATTTTGTAAAATTTCATCTACATGTTTCCTTTGGCATTCATCAAAAAGTAAATACACCATCATTATAATGAATAAATACTGTCTACTTTCAGTTTCATTCCCAGTTCTGTCATTTTCCGATATTGGCAATGAAGGTCAATGTCATGTTTGTAAACATGTAAGTGAGGCATGACAAAGAACAGCATTGTCTATTAGTTATTTTAATCCCCTCCTGCACCGAATAATGCACTGTCACTTTTAAATTATTGATCCTTTTGTTGACAATGACACATGTTTTTTACACAATGTTTTTAACTCTTAATTTGTTACATGCTCTCTGATTGGATAAAAAATATAGTTCAACCAATGAAAATCAACCTTTCACCACGACGCGGATTTTACATCATGTCTCTGTGAATAGAATCTTGCATGTAGGGGAAATAACTGTTTTGTTTATATTTTCATCGTCTTTTATGCTTTTTTCTTTTGAAGTTTTAGAAAAGATACTTTTTGCCATTGGGAACATGACCAAATACCGTCTATAAATATTGTCGAAAAAAACCCTGACAATACAATTAAATATTTTTTATTTAATTCTTAGGGGAGTTGATTACCTTTTTGGGGAAAAATATGACTATTTTTTGGGAAAATTGGACAATTTTCGGCGAGGGAAAACAGCCGTTATTCGGCGGTAAATTTCACGAAAAAAATTACTGAAGTATTATCTCAATTTAAAGGAAGGTATTGGACTTACAAGTGAAAATCCCAACTTGCCCTAAAATTTAACCGGACGCCGACGCTTGGGCGAGTAGTATACCCATATGTCCAGTTTTTTAAAAACATGAAAAATATGTATTTGTTTAAAAAGATACAAAGGGCAATAACTCTTACAATATTTTGGTTGGATATATATAACTCGTCACAAAAAAATCACAATTTACTGTGAATAAGTTTATGAAGTTTGAAGTTGGTACCTTCAATGGTTTTAAAACAATAACCCATATTTGTACTTTACTTCAAAATTATCCAAACAACCTTTCTCATAAATTTTCAGGATACTTGGCCTGAAAATGTTACCTGTAGAGTGTTAACAAGGTTTTTCTATATTTGGGCTCTGTGACCTAGATTTTGGCCCCAGAAGACCCATATATTCAAACTTGAGCTAGAAATCATCATAACAGTATTTCAAACAAATGTCCAGGATATTTGGGCTGAAAATGTTACCTCAAGAGTGTTAACATTTTTCCATATTTGTGCTCTGTGACCTAGTTTTTGACCTCAGATGACCCATATTCAAACTTAAGGTAGAAATCATCAAAACAAACTTCTGACATATTTTCCAGGATATTTGGGCTGAAAAGGTCAACTCAAAAGAGTTAACAAGGTTTTTCCATATTTGGGCTCTGTGACCTAGTTTTTGACCCCAGATGACCCATATTCGAAATTGAGCTAGAAATCATCGAAACAACCTTTCTGACAAATTTCCAGGATATTTGGGCTGAAAATGTTACCTCTAGAGTGTTAACAAGGTTTTTCCATATTTGGGCTCTGTGATCAGTTTTTGACCCCAGATGACCCATATTCGTACTTGAGGTAGAAATCATTAAAACAACCTTTCTGACAAATTTCCAGGATATTTGGGCTGAAAATGTTAAGTCTATAGAGTGTAAACAAGGTTTTTCTTTATTTGGGGTCTGTGACCTAGTTTTTGACCCCAGATGACCCATATTCGAACACGTCCGAGTAATTACTGGGACAAACATCATGACCAAGTTTTGTAACAATTGAGGCAAAAATATGACCCCTAGAGTGTTAACAAACTAAGTGTGGACGTACATCAGACGACAGATGAAGGAAAATCATCTGATCCTAAGGCCTAAAAAATTTTTTTTCAAAAATAGGTAGGGTAGGTAGGCTTTTTATTTTTATTTTTTTTATTTGGCTTTATATAAGAATGTCATTTTCATCATTGGAGAATGGTGTTAAAGTAATCTTCGGTATAAAGCATTCAAGGTTTGAAACTACTTATTTTTTTTATTTTTTTTTCAAACTAACTATAACTAGAAGCGCCGCAATGCGACGAAACCAGGTTTTTGTTATGGGCAATCAGAAATTATAGCCTATTAATTTGTTGTATGAGCAAGTTCAATCTGCAGCTTCATATAAGCTATATTCACACTAAGATTCATCACTATCCATCAATTCTAACTAAGTTGTTGGGCAGAAAAACATTTTTCTATTTTTAGGAACAGTGACCTTGACCCCACCTCCCAAGCTAGCTCTTCACATAAGCTACCTTCGCTCTAAGTTTCATCAATATCTATCAATGCTTACTAAAGTTATTGGGAAGAAATCATTTTTCTATTTTTAGTAACAGTGACCTTGACCCCACGCCCCTCAAAAGAAATTCCAAGCTTGCTCTTCACATAAGCTACTAGTACCTACACACAAAATTTCGTCAATATCTATCAATCCTAACTAAAGTTATTGGGCAGAAACCATTTTTCTATTTTTAGTAAAAGTGACCTTGACCTTAGCTCCACCCCCCTCAAAAGCAATCCCAAGCTAGCTCTGTACATAAGCTACCTACACACCAAGTTTTATCAATATCTATCAATGCTTACTAAAGTTATTGGGCGGACACCATTTTCAAATTTTTAGTAACAGTGACTTTGACCTTAGCCCCACCCCCCTCAAAAGCAATCTCAAGCTAGCTCTTTACATAAGCTACCCACACACCAAGTTTAATCAATATCTATCAATGCTATCAAAAGTTATTTGGCAAAAAACGTTTTTCTATTTCAAGTAACAGTGACATTGACCGTAGCCCCTCCCCACTCAAAAGCAATCCCAAGCTAGCTCTTCATATGCTACATACACACCAAGTTTCATCATTATCTGTCAATCCTGACTAAAGTTATTGGGCGGAAACCATTTTTCTATTTTTAGTAATAGTGACCTTGACCTTAGCCCCTCCCCACTCAAAAGCAATTCCAAGCTAGCTCTTCACATAAGCTACCTACACACTAAGTTTCATCAATATAACTTATGTTATTGGGCAGAAACCATTTTTCTATTTTAAGTAACAGTCGACCTTGACCTTAGCCCCACCCCCCTAAAAAGCAATCCCAAGCTAGCTCTGTACATAAGCTACCTACACACCAAGTTTCATCAATATCGGTCAATGCTAACTAAAGTTATTGCACAGAAACCATTTTTCTATTTTAAGTAACAGTGACCTTGACCATTTTTCTATTTTAAGTAATAGTGACCTTGACCTTAGCCCCTCCCCACTCAAAAGCAATCCCAAGCTAGCTCTTCACATAAGCAACTTACACACCAAGTTTCATCAATATCTATCAATGCTAACTAAAGTTATTGGGCAGAAACCATTTTTCTATTTAAAGTAACAGTGACCTTGACCTTAGCCCCTCCCCCCTCAATAGCAATCCCAAACTAGCTATTCACATAAGCTACCTACACACCAACTTTCGTCAATATCTATCAATCCTAACTAAAGTTATAGGGCAGAAACCATTTTTCTATTTTTAGTAACAGGCGACCTTGACCTTAGCCCCACCCCCCTCAAAAGCAATCTCAAGCTAGCTCTTCACATAAGCTACCTACACACCAAGTTTCATCAATATCTGTCAATGCTAACTAAAGTTATTGGGCAGAAACCATTTTTCTATTTTAAGTAACAGTGACCTTGACCAATTTTCTATTTTAAGTAATAGTGACCTTGACCTTAGCCCCTCCCCACTCAAAAGCAATCCCAAGCTAGCTCTTTACATAAGCAACTTACACACCAAGTTTCGTCAATATCTATCAATGCTTACTAAAGTTATTGGGCAGAAACCATTTTTCTATTTTTAGTAACAGTGACCTTGACCTTAGCCCCACCCCCCTCAAAAGCAACCCAAGCTAGCTCTTCCCATAAGCTACCTACACACCAAGTTTCATCAATATCTATCAGTGCTAACTAAAGTTATTGAACAGAAACCAATGTTTGACGCCCGCCCGCCCAACGACAACCTCATTCTAATAACCCGGTTTTCGTTGAAAACCGGGTTAAAAACGGTAGGGTCAGCGCCTATTCCGTAGGTAGGGTCGGGTAACCCGAACCAAATGTATTTTTTTAGGCCTAATTGCTCACCCTCAGCCTAAGGCTAAGGTGAGCTGAAAAGTATTCTATTTTTTACAAAAAAGACACAAAATTCACAGCACAACTTCTTCTTTTTTTTTGGCCTCATTCAACTCTCAACGGTAGTTCTATTAGTTTAAATGCATTCCAAATCTCTTAGAATTCTTCAAATTCTATTACTTAAAGTGCTTTTGCTTTGTTTCCTTCTTCGAAATATACAATTGTTTCTAACAATTTCAGGCATTTTGTCACTACATGTATTTTCACAAATCTAAGGGCGCTGGGCCTATTCACAAAAAGGTGGAAAAAACACTGGTGAGATTCTATATCCTACTTTGTGGTTTTTGTCACAGGATATGTTCCACAAAATTAAACACAAGTATGTTATATCACATATTAGACACATACAATGAGCTGAATGTACAAATCATTTCAATATAATAATGAAACGTCCATTTTTCTCAATATGATAGTTATCATAATCGACTCCTTGTTATTGTTTAAAACCAGCAGTGAAGAAAGATGGTCTTTAAGACTAACAGTAATTCACAATAATTTCTGTCTTAGTGATGGGAGTGGGAAAGTCCTCAGCAAAAACCTGAATAGGTGGCAAATCATCAGATGAAGCGGAAAATGCAACTACTGTCAGTCTGAAGTTTTGACATACAAATGTATATTGAGAGTTTAGCAGGTTATAGTTTCTGATATATAATACTTAAAGAGTAGCCAGCAGCCTACTGATTACAGAGTACTGTGAACTCACCCCATTATTGTTTTGTTATTGCCTAAAATTCTGATTCAATCATCTACCTAAAGGATAACTGTGTTCCAGAAAATGTAAATCTTTTTAGTAGGCAGTTAACATGCCTGTCTTAAGTCACCTTTATGCCTCCCCGCCCCTCAGCCCCAACCTCAAATTTGGATATATAATTTAATGACTCCAAAATCAGTACATGTAAAGTTAAGAAATTAAAAGAAAATCTATTATTGATAAGCACAATTGATTAGGGCCTATGTTTGAGGCCCATAGACGATAATGATTAATTAAATCCAATCACGGCCCCACCTTCAATAACACGAGTAGTCACAGACTGCCAATATCACCAGCTCAATTAAGACCCGTATCAACTTCGCCTAACAACCACAACGGATAATATTAAAAAAATAGCAAATGGCAATAACTCTAAAAAATACTGCATCAAGAGTTATGGTTTTAGTGCTGTGCACTTCTCCTCAATGAAATCTATCTGAATATGAGTTTGAAGTCAAATCTTTTAAGATTATTCATGGCAAACTCCAAGCAAAACAAGAGCTGTCATAGAGACAGCGCGTCAGACCATTCCGCCACTTTTAAGATAAGAATTGCAAAGTTGAAGTGAAACATGCATGGATCACTGTAAAATAAATTTTAAATGCAAAACCTTCACCAGAATTTCTAAGTAGAACAATTAAGGGCCATCATTTGCAAAACACAGTAAGGCCAGAGTTTTTTTATTTTTCGTTTTACCGGAGAGCCGTACCTAAATATTGCAAAACCCAAATAAGAAAAAGATTCAAATTTCAAACTTTATTTTATTTTTTCAGCCGCCCGTTTCTTCGATCTCCGATAAAATATAAAATTTAATGTTATTTAACCTAACGCTAATTTCAAAACAACAAAAAATTATCGCAGACAATTTCCAAGATCGCGGAAGCTGGCGTTTATTGCTTAAAATATTAACTGAAATATGTTTCATTGTTTTGTGATATCGCATGCATATTATATGCCATGATGAAAATAAAACTTGAAACTTGCTTATTATCATCATCTAAGCGCTTGAATGGAATATGGCAGCCTTTTACGAAATTTTAAAGTGGATTTAGTTTGAAGACTGATACGGTTGTTCATAAAATCGTGGCGTTTGTCATTTTGTGATATCAGAACGGAATTGTATTTTCTTTATATCGAAGCATAAATTAATTAAATATTTCTGTGTGTAGACCTGTTTACACGGGGACACACTGAAAATTGAAATTTGCTGTACAGTTTCCGACTACAGAAAAAGATGAGTATGTGACATTGGATTTGGTTTGAAAAAATGACCTTTGCCGTAGCTTTCAATACTGCCGGTAGGAGATATGTCTATCAGATGGTGGATGAAGCTGATAAAAATCATTAGTAAGAAACGAATTTACAGAAATATGCTAAAACTTTTTAATCACACTGCAGGCTTTCAAGTGACCGATAACAAAAAAGTGAGATAAAAGTAGGCGGATTTTTTGGAAAAGTAGGGGAAAATCGGGATATTAAGAGCAAAAAGTAGGGATAGTACGACTCTTTACTTACCTTTCTTGATGCGAACAAATAACTACTAAATCAGTTGTCCTTTCCAATAACTCATTCATCTGCCCCTGAATACACTTCAACCATGGGATAAAGTCCTCGGAAGAATAAGTTAAATTTAAAATGCCATGCTTCAATTTCGGCTTGGTTGGGTGTAGCCTTTTTTTTGTAAAATTCTGTGTTTTAAAGGTTATATTTGGTTTTCATTAACTAGAAACATGCACTACAACCAAACAAGCAAAAAGTAAAGCATGACATTTGAAATATGAGTTAACTTTCTCCTTCAGGGGAGGATGAATTAGTTATCCGAAAGGGCAGTTAATTAGAATTGCTTTATTGACAATGGGCATATTGGCCAATACCTGGCCAATTTTTCACAAACAGGCTCAAGAATTGACTCAACTGAGTCCACCAAGTTATACAAAAAAGAAACAAAAGATTTATACAAGAAATACCCAGGCTACACTCAAACAAGCAAAATTGTAGAGAGGTATTTCAACTTATTTTTTTTTTACTTCGGGGGACTAAATCTCCCAGATGAAATGCCTTTCAGGGGCAGGCATGTATGCTAAATCCCCTGCCAGCGGAAAAATCCCCGGGAATTCCAACCCATCCCATGGCCCTCCGCCGGGGGATCCATATCCTCAGGAATTTTTTTTTTATTTTTTTTTAAAAAGTAGCTCAAGAATGACAGTGGAAAGAATCCATAATATTATATTTGTGAAATTCCATGAAGGACCATGATGACTAAGTCCAAAAATTATTTAATGAGAGTGCGTTTCTGTATTTATTCTTTTATCATAAATGTAGAAATTGCGCTAAATTTCGCTGTGTAAAAATCCCCTGGTGTCGTATCAAAATCCTCTGGAATTCAGACCTAAATCCCCTGGCAATTAAGCCTCATAGAAATATGGCATGTATGGGCAGGTAAATGAGTTATTGAAAAGGACAATAGTGATGTACATGTAGTTATCTTTGCTTATAAACCAGTGCTTCAAGAGGGATTCAGCCACAGGATGAGGAGATGAACCTGGAAATGGTGTCTCAGACTTGTCAACATTCACCACTCATTCTCATCATAGAACCCCTCTTGCAGCACTGAAGACCTACTGCATCAAACTTATACTACAAAAATACTAGGAATGGCTTCTTTTAAAACCAAGATTTAGATTAATTCAATCAATGCATCTAGTTAAAACTTTTTTATTATTTCTTGAACTATTTTTACAAAAAAGTACCGGGGTGGGAATAGTAGGGCTTTTTCAAGGAAAAGTAAGGAAAAGTATTTTTACAAAAAAGTACTGGGGTAGGAATAGTAGGGCTTTTTCAAGAAAAAGTAAGGAAAAGTAGAAGCCTAACAAAAAAGTAGGGAAAAGTAGGAAAAGAAGGGCCCGCTTAAAGCCTGACACTGCAGTAATCTTTAAAATTCAGTTGACATATGCTGGTCAAAAGCTAGTCCAACTAAGCTGATGGCAGTGATGCAATCCTAGGAAATATTGATATTTTTTTGCAAATGGCCAATATCCCCACTCATGTCAAACACTTGAAAGACCAAAATAGTTTAGGGTGTAACGAAAATAAACTGTGATTTCTCAAAACATTTCACTTTTTTCAGTGCCAAGGCAAGCTGTGATGAAACCATTGGCAAAGGGAAAATGAGCTTCCTGGTAATGTAAATTGTCCGGTGGATTCGTTTGAAAAGTATCTCTGGAAACTGCATCCACAAATTGACTGCTTATGGCAGCGACCATTTGATAGCTTTGAACTTAATGGACCAATTTGGTACTGTATGGCTCCCTTTGGAAAGGGAAAACTAGCTGGAATGATGGGCGATATTTCAAACATGGCACATTTGTCTTAATGGTACACAAACCATTGTGTTCGAGCCACATCAATATCCGAACTTGATAGAAATCGAGGCTCGACATCTGGTACAAGTGTCTGGACATAAATCAGAAATGTCTATCCATAGCTACTCGAGACGTTTGTGTGATGAAAAACAGCAGCAAATGCTTGACACACTGGCTAAAGCCTTGCAGAAAAAGGCAAATGTGACTAATATATATCAACAGGCTCCAATAAATCAACATCCTCTTACTGAAACAGCTACTTCTGGAGTTGACATAATGATATGGATTTTCTTGTGGAGATTTTTCGTGATGATAATGAATTTATTGAGTAGAAGCCACTGGGAAGGAGAATCATCCCCCCAAATGTACAGACATATGTTAGTAACAAACCCATTGTCATACTGGAGAGAACAAACATTGCATTGCAACCAGTGATAACTACTCAGGCATCATCAGTCGCTAACGCCTCGGGAGACATTCTGTTCTCGGGTTGACAATATCAATGTCACACAGTCATGCTGCCATATGATATTTATATATATATAAAATATGTTTGATGTCAAACTCAAAGACTTTTCAAGTTAAGCTTTGGACAAAAAATAAGTATGGAACTGAACAAAGGGCACCCAAAGGTGCACTGCACTTCAACTAGATCTATCTGTAAATAATGTTTGAAGTCAAAGACTTTGCAAGTTATGCTCTGGAAAAGATCACCCCCCCCTCACGCACACACACCGCACACACACCGCACACACCGCGCACACACACCGCGCGCACACACACACACACTGCGCACACACACACACACACACACCGCACACACACACACACACCGCGCACACACACACACCGCGCACACACACACACACCGCGCGCACACACACACCGCGCACACACACACACACCGCGCGCACACACACACACACCGCGCACACACACCGCGCACACACACACACCGCGCACACACACACACACACCGCCACACACACACACACACACACACACACACACACTCGACGGGGGATTTTATGCTCAGGATTAATAATGTATTATTTCATATAAAGTTCTTACTGGAGAGATGCTATCACTGCTTTCCAGTTTTCCTTTTTCTTTTTGCCAGCCATCATTTACCTGAAATAAGATTAAGAAAGTTAAAGATGTTGATATAAATTATAATCATGTGTTATCTTTTTTCCTCTCGAGTTAGATGGAAAATGAATTCTACCTGGTAGACATACCAAGTCATCTATTTTAAAGAAAATATACAAAATAACTGCTACACTTAAATAAATTGTAAACTATGAGGTACTTCAGCTAGTAAGTTTCATTGCATTGTACACATCGATGCCAAGTTTGTCAGTTTTCGACAATTTTCTTTTTTATTCGCTATTTTATTATACGTGAGACAGCCCCTTTAAAGCTGGAAGCATTTAGTGAATTCAAAAAAGATATAACTTATGATATGTATTTGAATAATGGCCTAAAAAAATACATTTGGTTCGCACTCTACCTACAAAATAGGCGCCGTCACCTAGTCTTAAATAATAGACTTGTTATACGGAATTCTTTCAATCCCTAACGTATACACAGGTTTGAGCAAAAACTGGGTGGGTTTGAAGAGTATTGAAATTGTATTTAATGAAGTATTTTATGTTTGAAATGGATAATAAAGGTTTATATTCATATATATATCATGTCAGTTCAAAGCTTTTTTGCACAAAACAAGCGTTAAACACATGATCTACCTTTCAAATAAAAAGAAACTTGACTGACACAGACAACAACTATGCCAAGTGGAACAACTCGACCCAATTGTAATAACTTGGCCACCTCTGACAAGCTTCGTGATAGACCTCGTAATTAAATCGTACCAACTCGGCCATGACAAAAGTGCCCAGATTGTTCTTAAACTGTGAACTGCAGCCTCGCGTTATGTTTTGTCAGAATGAAATGAAGGAAAAACCCATCTAACTCATAATAATTCGTTGGATATTTATTTTTTGTGTACTGAACTAATATAAATTAACATTATCTAGTACTATTTCTCGTTCTTATGATATTTTATGGACGCAATATGCTTTAACCTGGAATCCTGATCCCACTTTTGGTACAAAAACAGTTTGTAGGTGAAGGATTTGCCATATCAAAAATCGTAAAAAAAATCTGTCAACGTACAATTATTTGGACTAGGCGCTGACCCTACCATTTTATAGTCAGTTTTAAAACAAGAGCCGTCGTAAGACAGCGCGCTTGACTACGCCGCTTTGATTTAGAAGTGAATACAATAACGATGTAAATTACCAAGTTTGGTCCCTTTATGTCAAACCTAACTAAAATTATTCGATGCATGAAGACTTTCCCCCGCATGCCATGTATTGACATTTGAACATGAAAACTTCAAATGTTAGCAGTAATTGAAATACTTACCGGAGAATCATGTTCTTTGGAATATGTATCTACATAATGTAAGACAAACATCTTTATTGATCAAAATCATAAATAAACTCATCTCAATCAGAAAAACACTTTTATGATGGCTGTTCCATATTTAGGTACTGTTCCGATTTAGGTACTCAACCAGTATATAAAAAAAATTATGTACTGATACAGTAATGATATTTTTTCAACTAATTTTTTCTTTATACATTTATTGAAATGTCGTTTTATCACTTTTAATTATTTTGTATTAATTTTTAACAATATAAATGGACTGACGGGCCACGTACTGTAAACAATATCAAAGGACTGCCATGGGCCATATTTTAGTGACCAAGCTATGTGACGATCACCTGAGGTGAAACTTGAACCAGGTGAAAACAAAGATGGCCGCGAATCAAGGTTGGTAGCGAATTTAAGGACTAGGACGATACATTAATGATGAAATCAACCAATGACAACTGTTTTTTTATGAATGAACACTATAAAACTAAAACTAGTTAGGTACCATGACAAAAAACATCGTACCTTTATCCGAACTACCTTTATCTGCATAATCCCATGTGTCGCCCAAATGATGATGAAATCGATAACCCTTCTAAACCTTCTAGATGGGGTCGTGCTAAACTGCTGACCGATTAGCTGACCATATAGAAATAGAAGAGATTTGCTGACGAATTGCTGACCATATAAACAAAGAAGGATTTTTATTTTTTAAGTTTTTCTGTTTGTTATGTTTGTTTTCAGTGTTTTAAATGTTATAATGTCCTATGAAATAATTAATTGAATTGACGAATATTCTTTTTTGTTATTCCAAGAGCGTTTCGTTGCAGATACAGTAGATGTCTTTTTATCAGTAAAAGATAGAAATAAAACTGTCTACATCCAGGCCACACCACGTGGAGGCGCTCTTACCATGGCCTATTTTTTTTTGAGTGAATGAGCTAGTGAGTGGTGATTGATTGAGTGATTGAGTGATTGTGTGAGTGAAAGAGTTATTGATAGTGAGTGATTGATTGAATGATTGCCATTTTATCGGAAGTCACGTCGAGTTTCCTTATACGTTACATTGGTCAGCTAAGAAATTGGTCAGTAACTTTCCAATATCGGGTTTCCTTATACGCTACATTGGTCAGCTAGGAATTTGGTCAGTAACTTTCCAATATCGAGTTTCCCTATACGCTACATTGGTCAGCTAAGAATTTGGTCAGTAACTTTTCAATATCGAGTTTCCTTATACGTTACATTGGTCAGCTAAGAAATTGGTAAGTAACTTTCCAATATCGGGTTTCCTTATACGTTACATTGGTCAGCTAAGAAATTGATCAGTAACTTTTCAATATCGAGTTTTCCTATACGTTACATTGGTCAGCTAAGAAATTGATCAGTAACTTGGTTAAATTGCCTAAGTATTTCGCCTGCGAATGTCCAACAATTAAGCCATAATGAAACTAATAGAAAACACAAAGTCCAGCTAAAAACAATATTTCACTTTATAAAACTATATGAGAACGCAAAACTGCACTAGACAAAATCCTTTAAATTTACAAATGGAATCACACTAATTACAGAAAAATAATGAAAAATACGGCAATCTTTCGGAGTATATTTTGCAATGACTATGAAAGTGATGTTCTTGACCAATAAAATATATACTTATCAAACTTGACTCATTAGCAACAGTTTGCCTATGATTGACTTATTATTCACAAAATAACTTAGAACATACAACAGATTAAAGAGAAATAATTTCTTAATTAAAATGACCGATGCCGATTTGGCAAACACCATTCTTTTGATCGTTTTTTGATGTAGTGCAGATAGTTTTTCACAGGTAATGAAGCTAACATTTAAAGCTACATTAACAATTAAAAATATTGCTTTCAAATAATTGTACTGAACATCGTAATTAAAACCGTGATATATTTCACATATTTTCAACAAACCAGTAAAAAAACAACTCAATTAATTTCATTGAAATGCAATTCCCCCCCCACCCCCCCACCCCCCACCCCAAAAAAAAACACACCAAAAATCCGTCTATTCTTACACTATAATGAGTATATAAAATAAATTTAACATAATATGTCTTGAAAAATCTTAAATATCAAAACTTTTTTTTCATGTGTTTTCCTTCTTTGTCTATATGGTCAGCAATTGGTCAGCAACTCTCTTTTATTTCTATATGGTCAGCTAATCGGTCAGCAGTTTAGTATTGACCTTCTAGATGTTACCGTTGTAAAACCTAAGCCGTAATAATAATTAATCGGTTAAAGAATACCTTGACAAATTTGGGCAAACTCCACTCAGTGGCTACTTCCCTTCGTGATCTGCTACCGTGTCACACGGTCTAGTACGCATAGTACCACAAAGGCCTATTCCAGATAACAGCTTTTCTAGTAAGGCTACTGTATACCAGTAGTAGGCCTGCAGACTTTTATAACCGTTTCGCGTTCTGCAATGCTCATTCTCTCCATATTTAATGTTTTTCATAAATTACAATCCAGGAAGAATGCATTTCCACCATATTCGACCACCACCATGCCGTGCACGAGAAACTCGAACACATAGACTATTTTCGCACCTACCGTTCCACATGGATGATTTTGTACATGGATACGTGTTTCTTTAAGTAAATCGATAGATTGGTGTGTGTACAATACAAAAATAACCAACAATTACCGGTAGATTTATTGATTAAAAATGTCGCATAACATCATATTTGATATGATGGTCAATTAGAAACTCGTCGAAGTGAACATCGTTTAAGCATAGCCGTTGTAACTTGATATCGCATGATAAGCTATGAATATATACAGTATGCTGTTTGCTTTAACAAAGTTCTGAGCAATTGACCCATTTTCCATGGTTGTCGTCCGCTGTGACGTCAGCATTTACATTGTCTTTAAGCTTGGTATGCACATTGGTAATGGTCAGAAGATGACCTCTATTGATTCTTTAGGTCAGGAGGTCACGGTGACTTTTACTAGACATAATGGGTGCTCGAGAAAGGCAACATCTTTGAATCGTGGTATTATATTTTGTGTGCAATCAAAACCTGGGTCAACAATAAAAAATGTTATCAAATCTTTATACGCAGCATGTATATACGAACATTCTTGCGTTCAGTGCAGCTGAAATATTGAAAAATTGCATTTTAAAATATTGTTTGATTAAAATCATATCTAAATTCATTCGCACGCCAGGAATGTCGAGTACTTTAGCCAGATTGAAAATATGCTATAGAAATCTTGATACTGTATATCAAGTCTTTGTTAGGACTTGGCAAAAAAAAAAAAAACTATCCTTTTTACACAAGCTAGGCTGTATCGTACTTCTTTAAAAACGTTTTTCAACAGAAAAAAATCAGGGTTATTAGAGTCTTGATGTCTTAAGTTAGAAATGATATAGAGTGATTAATTATGTTATAAGCGTATATGAAAACATACTTTGGGATTGCATTTGTGGTCAATGGAGTGAAGGTCAATGTCGCTGCTACTAAATTGAATAAGTTTCGGCTGGATAACTATATTGATATATTACATGCGTATTGTGAATGTTTGATGGACTGCCAAATTGTAACATTCACCTAGTAAGAGTAATTGGCCTTGAGTTTTTCAAATTTTTTGGAGGGTAAAAAAGGTCAGATACTCTCAATGTTGTTGTTGTTGTTGTTTTTAAAGGGTTGGGGGTTGAAGGGGTTCATGGCTTATTCAACTTTCATATATTTTTAATTGGAATCTGTTTTTTCAGATACAATTCATGCCTAAGTTAAACAATTAATCTTTGCTTACGCTGCATGTGAAACAAACCAATGCGCGGATGGTATTCAATATGCAACTTAAGTTGATATTATGGTTATACATTTTTCATTCACACTATTGGTCGGTTATTAATAACAAATACTCCGATTAGCTACATCGTTCTTAGATCAAATTAAGATCAATATCGAATACCAGCGCAGACATTGTAAACTCATTCAGAATCAGATGGTATATCAACCCAAAACATATTATTAAATTTGTTGTAGGCACGTATTTGCTAGTTTTTGAAGTACATGAAGTATGAGATCTTAGTTAAAATTGTTTCCACGTATGTTCTCTAGGGTACAGGAGATATCATACTAATACAAAGTCGTACCACGTTTAGAATACAACCCACATTTACAGCCAATGAAATTGCAGATAGGCAATCATTAAGTACTAGACTTAATCATTAAGAATTTCAACTTAAATTGCGGGTGTTAAAAGGTCCGCCCACTGCCACTCACCTGATACACAATCCCTGCGTCAGATATTTTGTTCACAATGTTTTCTAGCCAATGAGGTTATAATCTTAGGTCAATTAGATGACCTGAATTAAAAGGATCCGTTGCTACGCTCACTCCGCCCATTCTTAATCATTAAGATTTTAATTCATGTCATCAATTAATATTTCAAAGTAATTATTCGTGCCTAAACTGTCATATTTGAACTACAGTCAAACTTCACTGAATTGTACAGCAGCATTCGAAGGTGTGTCGCACTTAGCTCTTGTCTTAAAGGTCAAAGTAATGATGCGTGTCTCGATTGTAACTTTAATCAGATTTTGATCAAATTCACAGAATGAAAGCAGCCATGAGCATGGGAAGGTGTGTCAGCCGTCATTACATTCTTGCTGTCACTCTAAAGGTCAATTTAAGATAGCATGCATGGTTACTTTAGGAATTTCATAGTAATAATTCCACGGCTGCCAATCACGTGACATTTGTTGTGATACTAAAGTAGAAAACCTACTTTCTACACAGTCGACGAGAGCCGGTAAGTTTGCATGTTTTTCATCTTTAATCAGTATATTGTGTCAAATTTTAACAGCCATGTTTTAGAGCCCATTTTCCTCGACATGATAGTATCATTTTTCTTACAGTATTCTCCGTAGTTTGCTTCATTACTTTGCAGAAAGTTTTCAATCGAGAGCATGTGCCTCTGATTTATATGGTGAAATTGGCGAACCGATGGGTTTTTCCTTCATTATGTCATCCCTAGGGCAGTTCAAATAATGAATTTTCAAGTAGAATGTCGACACGATATTAAAAAGTGTACAGAAACTCTTATTTTCCAAGTAAGTTCCAAAAAAGAAGAGTAAAATAATAATTGAATATATGATAAAGTAGGCGAACAATAATTAAAGGATAAAGTAGTCTTACTGTTTCATGAACATTTATAAAACTTGTAGATGGGACACGTCTTTTTTCTGTAATGTTGATTATTCAACGCTTTACAACAGGCATGAAAGCTCAACAGAAGTTTTGCTCGTACTGCGGAATAGGTTTCCGGAGCAAGTCAGGGTTGAGTGTCCATAGTAGACGACATCGGAAGGATGCGACGTACCGATATTGTGACAAGTAATTTAATACTGACGCCTCATGTTGACCTTTGTTTTTAATCATATACAGTTAACGATTTTGTCTACATTGTTAAACAATGACATCTGCGTAAAACTAGGGCGTTTGTGTTTTATTTTTCTACTCTTTGTTTCTCATGTATGTAAACATGCTGAAAGATATATCTTTCAGAATCTCGATAAAGCGGCAATGGGAAATGCATTCTGTTACCGGCTAAGGAAAATGAAGCATTGCTATACCCTTTGTCTGTATGACATATTCATTTATCATTGGCATTACAATTACTTAAACACTATTTCATTATCATCTGCGTTTTAACTAAGACACTGTTTATCTCAAAGAAACTACCCGGTATTTTCGTCATCGATTTCTCGAGGTCTAAAAGTGGTCAAAACGAATTGTTCATTTGACAATATTTTGACTTGATGATTTTTTCTCTTCTATCTTAAGTATGTCAATATTAAATGTTCCATAAGTACAACGCCCATGCCGCGACAAAGGAGGTTGCCTGTGCGATATGTGAATCTCGCTTCGTGACAGAGTGGGAGCTGAAAAAAAACATGTCTGTACTACACATGGGAAGCGCCAGCTCAAGTGTGACATTTGTGATCATATGTTTCATGAAAGATGTCACATTCAAGACCATCTAAACTCTCATGTTGGATGAAAGAGCAATATTTACGACAGCGGAAAGGCATAGACCTTTGCACTGGTTATCACGGCACAAGCTTAACTGTAAAATATAACTTGTCCAAGTGCTTCTCTTTAGAGATAATATAGATGGATTTAAGATAAACAGTATTCGATAGATATTTCCTTCTCATACATTAAGTAAAAAAAAAATGCAAATTATATTTTCGACTAATGCCACGCGATAACTATTTTAGGCAATTTACTTGCATTGTTAATATAAAAATATCTCATTTTGCATAGCTTACCTTGTATTTTTCTGTATATAAGGCAATCTATAAGAGAATATTCAGCAAACTCGTATGGTATTACTCCTGCTACTATACACACTTTGCTCCTCATTTCATTACTGGAACTAACTGAATAGATGTTAAAAATTGTACCATGTTTTGCCCTTATGACTGTGTTATTTTTAAATAATGTTGTTTCTTTTGATTTATAAGTGATTGTCACTGTGATTTGTTATGTTGATTTGTTAATCTTGAGATTCCTCTAATTACTGTTAAATAAAACATTTATTTTAATAATAAAAAAAATCAAGCATTGACTTTTTTTCGTTTTGTTAAAGTTGAAGAAGGAAAACATTGGTCGATGGAAATGTAAAAGTAAGTAAAAGATGATGTCGGTTTGTATATGGGATACCTTAACGTTTTTGGTACACATTATTATTTAGGAAAAAACAAAACAAAAGATATACATTATAAAGTTTAATATTTTCATATTTTTTATGAAACAGGTCAATATATGGAAAATAGAACAGACTTGTTCATATATTACATATCAAAGACATATAAAGAAAAATGAACACACAAAGTTTACAATGAAACTGTAAAATACAAATATAAAGTTGTTTTTTTATCAAATTGGAATGACCTATTGTCTCGTTACGTTCAAAGTCTTTAATTTGGGGATTTGACATTTGTTTATCTTTTATTCAACAATTACATGACAAATCGCACATTGTCAGTTGTGAGTTTAATGATAGACATTTCCTCCGAATTTTACTTTGAGCAATAAAAGAGAGTATTAGAAAAAACTTTGGTTCTACAAAAATGTGAAACAATATATTCAATATAAACAAAAATTAAGTGTATTTATTCCTGTATTGTAATTTTAGAAGAAAAACAAAACATTTGAAGGAAAGGGATGACACGTTAAACAGTAAATATGAATTTCACTGTTAACCGACTATTACTTTTCGAGTTCCTTAAAGTTCACGTTATTACAGTTTTTTTAAAAGATTTTAGTTCATTTTGAATGCTTATTTAGGTCAACAATAAAAGCCAACAAATGAGTTCAAAGAAATTCAGTTAACGGACCAATCAAACGATTCTCGACCTTTTCAAGTTATTATGTGTTGTTGTCAAGTCCAATTCTTTCAGTGGTCACGTCTCTCTCTTAAAGTTCCTTTCATAACGGCATTCCTATTCGGTAACATATTTTTATTTGGATAATTCTCAACGTTTTTCGTCATCTTCGAACAAAGCTGCTTTAACTGCTTTGCACCGTTTGTAAGCGGGAGATCCTTTATACAGCTGGGATCTAATTGGCGTTTATTAGCGTTTTGAATGGCGATTAAAGTGGTGTTTATAATTGTTTTGCTTCCCTGTCTCTTTGAATATTTTTCGGGTTTCGGGTTGGTTTTGATGCTGGTTTTTCGCCGTACGTATTTCCGCAAACAAGGATTCTTTCTAAACATATTTTGTAACAGAAAATGCCACTGATAAAACATCTGTAAAAATATTATACTTCTAATCGGCATGGTTTGTAGTTAATCAGGTAAACTTATAGTGTTCACGTTTTATATTCCTAACAGCAAATGGAATTTAAAATTAAATACTTTTTACTTATTCACCATTTAAAGATAGTTTTGGTTCGCATGTTCCTTTTCAGGTATTGATTTATTTTCATCAGTAACTATGTTCAAAACACATTAATGGTAAGCCTACTTTATCCACTAATTTTTGTTCGCTTACTTTATCATTTTTTAATTAGTTATCTTATTCTACTTTTTAGTACTTTCTGAAAAAGAAACCGTTTCTGTACACTTTTTAAATGTCATGTGGGCATTTTACTTCAATGATCATTATCTGAACTGACCTAAGAGTGACACATTGAAGGAAAAACCCATCGGTTCGCCAATTTTACCATATAAAACAGAGGCACATCAGCTAGATTGAAAACTTTCTGCAAAGTAACGAAGCAAACTGCGGAGAATACGGTACGATAAATTGTACTAACATGTCGGGGAAAACGGGCCCTAAAACATGGCCGCTAAAATTTAAGACAATATACTGATTAAAGATGAAAAACACGCAAACTTACCGGCGCTCGTCGACTTTGTAGAAAATAGGTTTTCTACTTTATCACAACAAAGGTCACGTGCTTGGCAGCCGTGAATTCTTGTTTGCTGTAACCTTATCGCTTTCAGCTCTCATCTTGAGGGTCATGGTCAATGTTAAACTTTAACTAAGCCATATAGTAGTGATTCATATATCCGTTGTAACCTTCTTGTCACTTCCAGCTCTCATATTTAAAGTCAATGTCAATGTTAAACTTTAATCAGCCCTAAAGGGTTTAAATATGAATGGTTCATGTCACCGGTGTAACTTTGTCACTATCATTTTGATTTTGATCAAACTTCTCGGAAGCGTGGAGCCGATTATGGCAAATCTGTTGCCCATAGCATTGACATGCTTTCACTACATATAAATTATGTCCTTAGTACCACATATCATTCGTATCCTCACGTCAAAGGTCAAGATCATACCTAGATGGTCACTTACCATGGATTTTATACTAATAATTTAAACTTCACAGAATTGCATGCAACTTAGAAAGATGTGTTATGCATATCATTATAGCTCTCACTGCGATGGACAAGGTCACACCTAATGGTCAATGGGGCCTGATGAGGATTTCATAGTAATATTATATGTCTCTGCAATAATGTCATCACAGAATGAGTGTCAATATATGTTTTGATAAATAAAGTGTTAACTTCAGGTCCATATGTCAGTTACAATAAACTCACCATACATATGGCTGTACTCCGGCAATGTCAAATCGGGCGACATTTGTCACGTGTCTGTGACAGGTCTTGTTTATTTGTCTGTTTTTTTTTTTAACATGGAATATTCTACTGTTTCAAAAGCATGTGCCAACTATCTCATATATATGGTATATCAGAACATGGTACTTCTCTTTTAACTTGTTCCCTTGCGGTGGTTTTTACCTTGAATTAACTGGACAATATTTATAGGGATTCGAAGAGATTTACTTAGTTGCATGATAACCTTGGACATACTAGTGTATGTGGACTTGGTACAATATATTCTTTTGTCACACAATGGTTGTCAAAACCATACTTAATTCATACAATTTGTTCTAGATTGTGACTTCCAGAAGTCATCATTCAACGCATGTAAGATGGTTACAATGGTCTGGTGGTATAGGTGTCATCTGCTTTTTGCCCAAACGAATGTGGATTCAAGTCCAAAATTCTACTCTAGAATTCAAGGACTTAATGTAATATGGTTGTAACTTCATGCTAAAATTGACGTGAAGTATTGCACTTTGTCCGTGAATTTTGACCAAATGTGGTATTCATTAAGCATACTCGCAGATACGATAGTATAGGTGTCTGCCTCACACCAAAAAGGTTCTGAGTTCGAGCCCCACTAAGTTGATATGCATTACTCTTGAATCCATTTCTATTGTTGAGATAGACTCGAGTGATGAATATCATCTTATAACGGTATTCGCGATTAAAATGAACTAAAAAGCTACCAATGAATAAGTACTAGGCCTCAAATGCAACCTTGACACACAATTTAGTGTCTCAGATTTAACGATATGAGCATGTGCGTTTAAAAATAAACGATACAGATAATAAATACCTTTTTTGAAACGCTTTTGTGAAATAGAATGGAATGTCTCACAACCCCTAGATGCACAATTTCCCATGCTCGCAAACATTCTTATGAAGTTTCATGAATGTAGGTGCAATACTTTGAGGGCTACATTTTTCACAATACAGTTCAGACTTTATTTGTAGAAACCAATGGCCTGAACTTTGATTTGAATAGGTGGAAGGTCAGTCAAATTGCAGGTGCACAATTTTCTAGGCTTACCAAGATTCATTTGAAGGTGAAGGAGTGTAGATGCAATACTTTTGGAGGCATATATGTGATACAAAAGATTTAATCAGGGGCCGTAACACTTATTAGACAAAGAAAAATGTCAGTTTGGTTACAGGTACACAATTTACCACAGAGAGCAACATACCTAGAAAGTTGTTGTGTGTACAGTAATTAAAATACTTTGGAGTTAAATACATCACAATCTTTTTCAGACCATTTTTACCAAGGGACATAACTTTTGTTAGACTAGGTGAAATGTCACAAAAATTGCAGGTACCCAATTTTAGCATTCATATCAAGTTTCATATGTGTAGGTGCAATACCTTTGATGCTACATGCGTTAAAAAATCTTATAATGTTAGGTGACGATACGTGACAAGCGCAACAACTTATAATATCTCCATCTTGGGTACAAATAGCGCAACAAACGGTGTTTATAACGTACAATGATTCATTTTTTGATTTTCTATATGAAAAATATTTTTTTATTACAGCAACATACAGTTACATGTGTTTCGTGGAACATTTGAACCCAAAGTTTGTAACAAAAACAGATTGGAACATAACAAATAAACTAGTTTAATATAGAAATGGTTTTAAAGATGATCACATGTATCAGCGAAGTTTTACTTTCAAATGTGTTTTTAAACTTTTTGCTGCTGTTACAATGCATTTCAAAGCTAAACAGTTGATAGTTTAATGGAGAAATTTTATAGAAAACAAAGCAATATCATAAAAAATGAAGAAAAAAACCTGAACGACAAACAGAATGTCTTCAATGAATAAAAAGTTAAATCAACGTACACTTTTCGATCATTATTAAAAGCTTGCAGCCTTAAACATTCAAACACAAACTAACAATTATAAAACATACGAACACAGGAACGTTATTAAGATCATGGATTTAAATCAATATACTACATTTAATAATATATTGGTGGGAGCCATGTGTGAAAAAACAAACTTTGGTACAACATTGGAAAAAGAAAGCATGAAATGGAAAATTTACTTTTCAATTATTATTTCTTTAAACTACAAGTTATTCATAAGGCAAAGTATTAGGCTGTGGACAGAAGCAGGATCATCAACACTTTATTTCAATTTTAAGAGGTTTTGTGCCGTGTGATTTTAAAATCATTCATAAAAACAACAACATGAAAACAGCATGAGAACACACAAGATAATGAATGAATAAAATGATACATCAAAATACCCTTTATAATCATTACATGTAATCATTAACAACTATGCCATTCTTACTAACTTAACTATGAAACATAAAAACACCGGAACATAAAAACACAGGAAAGTAATCGAAGTCATTGATGGCATATCAATAGACAGTTCATTTAATAATAACAACAAGGCTATCATTTAAAGTTATGTATGCTCCCCCAAAACTAGGAAAGAAAATACAGAAAAGAAACCACGAATTTGAAAATATTCCTGTTAAAGTAGATTTTTAAACTACAGGTTATACATACATATGGCAAACAGGTTGGTTTTGGAAAGAAGCAAAATTAACATGGTATATATGGAAGGCAAGATTAAAGCTCTTGTGCTCTTCATTTCCTCTCATAACTTAGTATTAATCTACATTACAAGTTTCATTTAAATGAAATCCCTCCAGTACTTTTGAGTTGAAATTAAGCAGCTTCCTTATTTATTAACTAGAACTCCGCGAGTCAGATGTGTGGCCTGACTTATTACTTACTGTCGACATTATAGCTGTTGGATTGGCATTTTATTAATGTATAGAAAATTGATGTTGCCATTTAAATTTCAAGTGTAGGTGGCGTTTGAACTGAAGGTTAAAACATTACGCCGGAGAAAAAATAACAACGAAAATTAACAAAGGGCAATAACTCTGAAAATAAAGAAGCAAGAGTAACTGTTCTTCGGCTCTGCACTTGCCCTCAATGAGATCTATCCACCTAAAAAGTTGTTTCAGGTTGATACCTCTTATAGTTTACGATATATGCCCCTGAAAAATGTTTAGCTTGAAAAATAACAAAGGGCAATAACTCAAAACATATCATGCAAGAGTTACAGTTATTGTGCACTGCACTTGCCCTCAATAAAGTCTATCTAGCTACATGTATGAAGTTTTAAGTTGATACCTCTTAAATTCTTCAAGATATGCCCCAGACCAAACTTTAAGCATGAACATTAACAAAGATCTATTAATCTAAAACTAAGAAAGCAAAAAATACTGTTATTGTGCACTGCACTTGCCTTCCATGAGATCTATCTACATAATTTTGAAATTTCAATTTAATAACTCTTATATATAGAAGCAAGAGTAACAGTTCTTGTGCTCTAGACTTGCCTTCAATGAGATCTATCTACATATGAAATTTCAAGTTGATACTACTAATAGTTTATGAGATATGCCCCGGACAAGTGAAAACGAGACATGGACGCCAACAAAGGGCAATAACTCTACAAATATGAAAGCAAGAGTTACTGTTCTTGTGCAATGCACTTGCCCTCAATGAGATCTATCTAGCTATTAAGGTTTCAAGTTGATAGCTCTTATATTCTTTAAGATATGCCCCGGACAAAACTTTAAGCATGAACATTAACAAAGGGCAATAACTCTGAAAATATGGAAGCAAGAGTAACAGTTCTTGTGCTCTGCACTTGCCTTCAATGAGATCTATCTACATATGATTGTTTACGAAATATGCCCCAGACAAGTGAAAACGGGACACGACCGCCGCTGACAAAAGTAACACCTTATGTCGCCTTTTCAGGCGACTCAAAAATGACTTAATTGTTTTACGAATGGGGGAGCATTAATTTTTTAATTATAACATGCCAGATAGACTTGGTACAAGCGCTTGGTGCTTGATAACAACAAATAAGCAGCGACTGAAATAAATCTCAGTTCTTCACCAAATTGTAAGCAAAAAGTTTCGTAATGTTTTATTTTAAAGATGCACTCTTACTCCCAAATAAGATGTTCCACAATTAATACAATTGTTCTATTTTTATCAAAAAGGATGAATAACTATTGAAAACAGTGGTTCTTATGAAGGATACCATGTTTAATTTGAAAGAAAGATGCTTAAAACAGTGTAAAAATACCCTATGAGATGATAGTTGATCACTAGATCTTTCAGCACTCACCACTCATTTAATATTTGTCCATTTTCAGCTATTAAATACACAGTTACAATTTGGTTATCTGCAATTGATATTTTCTATAAATGCATTATTTAGTAAGTAGTTAAAGATTTATCACTCAAAAAGTATGTGTGTTATAAGCGTGTGTGTATTGATTTTAAATAGGGGGATCACTTGAAGTGTTAAGTCATCACTGAGTGGCATATTATCTTTCTTACAACCCAATTAAAAACCTTGTTCTGGCGAATGTAAGCACAATATTTTTTTAAGGATTTTTCAACTTAATGAAGAGATCGATCAGGCCCCAATATCACGAAAATACTCAAGTCGAATCTCAATCTCAGTTTCAACTCTTTTTTTCAATTTACAGCATCATACGATTCAAATTTGTAAATGTTTTACCCTTTTTAAAATCGCATTCTCTCATTCATTGTTGATAAAAAAAAAATTGAGAGCAAAAATGGTACTTGATTCCATTTATAATTTTTGAGTTTTACTCAAGTACATTTTGGGCTGTAGAAATATATTCTTTTTAGAATATTGAGTAATCATGTTAATCAACATAATTCATACATGTGAGAATGTGCTTTTAAAAATAGTAAAACATTAGTTATTTTAAATAATGTCATACTGTAATGTGGAAAAAAGAGTTGAGATTGAGATTTGACTTAAGTATTTTCGTAATATTGGGGCCAGAGCTAGCAACCGTTTTGCAATGACGTTGAGTTCAGATGAACATAAAAAAAATATTATGATGAAAAAAGTGGTTCAGTTAATAATATAGAAAACATACATATCGAGGGCTTGTAAAAGCTTTCCATTTAAAGTTACAACTGTGTTACTTCGACTAAGCCCGCGAAATTGAATAAAATGGTTTTATGAACTAATACAGGTTTTTTCTTTTATTTCTTTTTACTTCAATGTAAATTGCTGATAACATATGAAATTTCAATCTGGGAAAAAGTCCATTTATATAGTTATGAAAATCTTTATCACTGTGAATTTTAAGACGATGAAAAATTTCAGGATGCATATCCATTACTTCTATTACATGACTATGGCCGTTTTTCACAAATCTTATCAATTCTTTCCCACTTTCAGCATTATATTTTAAAGGGTTATTGGTATTACCGTGAAAGAAAATGAACTTTTCTACAAGATCTTCACCAATAACTCCCTTTCCCTTCCCCATCCAGCTGTTTTTGCCTATTACTAGATTGAGTCTCGAATTCAAATGAGAAGCCATTGACGTGTGAAGTCTAGAATAAGCTAGTTGTTGAACTATCCTATAGGTACATTGCCCGCAACTGTGATGAAACAAGTCATATTCTTCACCCTGAAGATTAATTTTGAAGCCTGGATTCTGCTTATAAATTTGTATCAAGTCACGTAGTGGCTTGGTATCTTTACCAAACAGAATGAAGTATGCTAGAAATGCAAAGCATTCTGAATATTCATCCTTTTCAATCTTCTCAAATTCCTCTGAAATATATTGAAAATGAGTTTCCCATTTTTTAATGTTCTTCAAGTGTCCCCAGCGATCTATAATTTCCCAACAAATTTCAACAGCTTGCACCAGATCTATCTGACATCTTTTTAACAAAGATTTTATAGAGAAATCCTGGTAAGATTCAGTATCTATATCAGGAATCATCACCACCAACCCACCATCAACATAACTCAGTATTACATTCTTTAAACTAATGTTTTTTATCAATAGTCCTTTTTGATGGACTTTCTTCAGTACTTGAAGGAAAGTAACAATCAAAGAAACAACTATTGTCACATCAACACGAAATCTTTCCATGTATTCATGAACACACATTTCGTGTCCAACCATTGGTGGCCAATTGTGGGTAGTGGGCAGTTGTTCATAAATAGATGTCGTCTGTTTGGAACATTTTGTTGAAGCCTTATGTGCGGACTTTAGGGAAATGTCTGCAGCCCCATCATCATCTGCAAAACATGTAACAAAAGCGCCTTCAAGTTTATGGTTAATCGTATTGTATAAAATAGATAAGAGTCTGCTGCTGAATAGAAATGATGAAACTTTGAAAGGATGTTAAATTAACAATCAAGGTGTGTTTTTTTATAAATAATGCAACTAATTCAGTTAAACAGCGATTTTTTAGGTGACGAGCTACTCATGGTGAACATCTGTGCCAAGTTATTTGAACAAGTTAAAACAAGGACAGGCCAAAATACAAGGACTTTTGAAAAATGACCCTTCATTGTGACCATTACCTTTGACCAGACCTACTGACATGGTTCCTGCATATACTATAAACACTTCTCATAATAAACATTTGTACCAAGTAATGCTATGCATGCTACAGCCTAGACTAGGCAAAATACTAGAACATCTTTATGTTTAAACACTACCTTTGACATACAAACACGGCTACTGCATGAGACACACTGCCATGTCATATCAAACAGTTGCACCCACTGGCTCTGGGCTTGCTCAACTTCTTAATTGTATATAGTAGGACTTGCTGAAGATTTTGAGGCCAAGCATTAATGTAAACAATCGGGTATATCCATTCAGAAGTCTTATGTCAATGACTTGGTTTTAATTAGTTTAAATCATCAAAATAATAAAATAAATATGTTGGCAATGCCCTTAAGAAGAAACATAGAAATAAGGGCATTAAATCTGCTAGGCACAGTCACAAACAACGCCCCCCCCCCCTGCAGCACAAGATGTCATGCTCTTTATGCCATATTTAAAAAAAATCAAGAGCAATCAGACTGCACTTTTTCGGCAAAAATGACATAACTCAACATGAACAACTGCATATACTGCTTAACTTTTCTAATCCAAGTTTCATTCCCGTGGCTAATTCACTCTTTGAAATATGCTTGACACAATACTTTTTAATGTACGGACGGTTTGACAGGCAGACAACCATGTCACCATTCAGTAGAAGGGGAAACATAATTATACCTGACTCTTCACCTTGGTCTTCCCAGTTATCTGGAACTTCAGGCACATTTTGTCCTTGGGTTTCCCCTGTAATGCATAAATTTGAACATGTTTTATATTAGGAATATAGATGGTTGGTTGGTGTTTTAATAAAATTAAATTTGTTCACATGTTCATAATTTGTTGCATCACAGCATTTACCAAATGCCTTTTCAAATTTCGTGTGTGCGCTAATAATTATTTAATATCCTTTACCTAAATTAGTATCTGTATTGTTTGATATGCTTGCATTTATATAGTTTTGTTGGTGTACTAAGGAGTATTGAAAACAACAATATTTTATGTTAATGTAAACATACTTGACGTCTCAAGACAGAGTAAATACTCTGTGCATCTAAAAGGGCAAACATACCTATAAGGACATTAACAGTATATTTAATCATATAAAGTTTATGATACAAAATGTACCTTCAGGTTCCTTAACTACATGTACTGTCCTACTCCTACGACTTGGGACGCTCGTTCTACTTTTACGTTCTCGTTTTGGGTCTGAAATAGTAATAATAATCAATGTAAAATAGAGACAATTTCTAGCAATTAATTAAAGTAGAATTTGGGCATGAAATGCACAATGTAGTAAAGTGGAGACTAATTTTCATTTTAGTGACATAAGCATAATTTAACGAAGCTAATCTATGTATAATCACACATACTTTTAGATAAAATTTAAATCCATTGAAAGATCAATAACATTAGTACTTAATTGAAATCTCGAAAATTATGATTTTGATAAAAAAACTAATTATGACCTTCTCCAGTCTTCAGGGAAATGGGATGTCTCGGCATCTCAGACCCATTGTTTGCCCCCACTTGTTTACAAGTCTCCACATTTTCTGGTCCTTGGGACATATCAGTAGCCACAACTTTTTGAGCAAAGCCTGTTGGATCACTGGGGATAACTGTAGGACTGAACTTGCTGCCCACTTTTTTATCTGTATGCGATGAACCACTCGCACCCGCATCCTTGCCCTAAAACAAACAAGCCTCATCAGTATAAGCAACAAATAATTCGGTAACTGGTAAAAAGATGTTGATCAACAAAATATAACAGAGTCACAGTTTTTACGTTTTGATCAGGGAGGCTGTAAATGACTTGGTAGAGAGGGATGATCGCAACCATATTGTGCTTGAGAAAAGTATGACATTGTGCTTGAGAAAAGTATGACATTTAATAAAATTCCATCCAGTTGTTTTCATAAGAAAAAGTAGCCAAATGCAATTACTTTGTAATTAGCTGAAATGGAGTAATGGGTATTGTACACCGCATTTCCTCTTATTGTGCTTTACAATCTTATGAAGTTTGATTAATTATATCCAATAGTTTTCAACCTATGCACTAAACTGGATAAGAACAAGAGCTGTCACAGAGACAGCGCGCTCGACTATTCTGCCGCTTTTCAATGTAAGGATTGAAACGTTTAGGCGAAACATGTAGGTTCACTGTTAGATAAGATTTCAATGCAATACATGGTGTGTTGAGATATTAACATAAATGTGGTTCCATGCAAAATTTTAACGAGAATTTTTAAGTCTAATAATAAAGGGCCATTATTTGCAAAATACAGTTATCTAACTTGGTTATTCAATTAAGTTGGGTGGTTGATTACCATTGTATAAAGTCTAAATGCAATACATCAAATAGTTGCTGAGATATTATCCTATGTGTGCTAACATGCAAGACCTTAACCAGAATTTCTAAGTCGCATAATAAAGGGGCAAAAATTATATATTATAAAAGATAGAGTTATCTTACTTGATTAAATAAGAAGGTTAAATTGATGGGAGCCTGTGTGTAAAGTTTCAATGCAATACATGATGTATTTGCTGAGGTATTGACTTAAAAGTGGTTACATGCAAAACCTTAACCAGAATTTCTATGTCGAATAAAAAAGGGGTCATTATTTTAATTTAATGCAAACTGGAGTTATCTTACTTGGATATTTAAGTAGATTGGATGGTTGAGTACCATTGCATAAAGTCCCAATGCAATCTATCAAGTAATTGCTGAGATATTAACCTATGTGTGCTTACATGCAAAACCTTAACCATAATGTCTAAGTCAAATAATAAAGGCCCATAATTTGCATTATATTCAAAAAAGTGTTATCTGGGAATATATATCTAATGTTTCAATGCAATACAAAAAATACATGATATATTTGCTGAGATATTGACTTAAATGTGGTTACATGCAAAACCTTAACCAGAATTTCTAAGTTGAATAATAAAGGGAATTATTTTGCATTTAATGCAAACTAGAGTTATCTAACTTGGTTAATTAAGTAGGTTGTATGGTTGACTACCATTGTATAAAGTCTCAATGCAATACCTCAAGTAGTTGCTGAGATATTAACATATGTGTGCTTACACGCAAAACCTTAACCAGATTTCTAAGTCAAATAATAAAGGGCAATTATTATTATTAAATGCAAACTAGAGTTATCTAACTTGGTTAATTTAGTAGGTTGGATGGTTGAGTACCATTGTATCAAGTATCAATGCAATACCTCAAGTAGTTGCTGAGATATTAACCTATGTGTGCTTACACGCAAAACCTTAACCAGAATTTCTAAGTCGAATAATAAAGGCCTATTATTTGCATTATATTCAAATAATAATAATAATATCTAACTTCATTAATTTAGTGTGTAAGATAGTTGGGAATACATATCCAAAGTTTCAATGCAATAACTCATGTATTTACTGAGATAATGATTTAAAGGTGCTTACATGCAAAACCTTAACCAAGGTGTGACGCCAACGCCAATGCCAGGGTGAGTAGTATAGCTCTCCTTATTCTTCGAATAGGCGAGCTAAAAACTGGAAGAGACCGAAAAAATGACCGACTGACTGACCACAAGGTGACTCCTATATACTCTCTCAAACTTTGTTTGTCAGGGTTATTATCATGTACACATTTATACGAACACTATATAAATCCAACAGCATTTAAAGAATTCCCTCAAAAGGTTAAACAGTAATCTTAACAGAATAATTTAATTAAATTTAGGATTTTAAAAATGTTCTAGCACTGGTGAAACATTTATAAGGTATTTTGTCTTTTTATTTTACCCATAGCCCAATGATCAGAGATGTTTGCTCTTATATTCCAAAACTACAAACAAGAGCTCTCTCAAAGACAACGCACTCAACTATTCTGCTTCTTTTCAGTTAAGAATTGAAAAGTTTTAGTGAAACATGCATGGATCACTGTAAAATTAGATTGAATGCAGAACCTTAACCAGAATTACTAATTTCAGGCTGTCCAGCACTTTTTGGCAAGAAATAAGGGCTAATTTCTGGGATAAAAAAAAGAAGAATTTTTAGGGCTAATTTAGGGCTAAAATTATAAATTTAAGGGCTAAATATGGTGGTTGTAAACATCATAATGGACTTACCTCTGCGAATTTAATAAGAAATAAACTCACATACTACAGGAATGAAATACACCAGGGTTCCATTGTCTCATCTGTTAATTGGCTCTAACCTTTATGATTAAATCTCTGCCACAACATGCACAAGGTCACAACCAATAAACAAGCCTGACATGGATCCACTGGTCATCTGCCATTCATTGTATTAAATATACTCTGAATAAGAACTGTAAACTACATTAGACACATTAAAATGAAATAGTGAGAGTATTAGTTTATATTTTCAAAACTGTAAGGTAATCAGAAAAGAAAAATGAAAAAAGTATGAAATGGCATAAAAAATAAGGGCTTTTTTAGGAATTCCCTTTGAATTTTGAGTTTTATCAGGAAATTTAGCAAAACTGAATTTTAGGAATTAATGACTTAAAAGTGGTAACATGCAAAACCTTAACTAGAATTTCTATGTCAACAAAGGGGCCATTATATGAATTTAATGCAAACTAGAGTTATCTTACTTGGTTAATTAAGTAGGTTGGGTGGTTGAGTACCATTGTATCAAGTCTCAGTGCAATACCTCAAGTAGTATGAGATATTAATACAATATGCTGAGATATTAACCTAAGTGTGCTTGCATGCAAAACCTTAACCAAGGCGTGACGCCGATGCCATCGCCGACTCTTGGGTGAGTAGTATAGCTCTCCATATTCTTCGAAAAGTTGTGCTAAAAATGTGCCTTTCAAAAGAAATTAAAAGAAAAGTTAAAAAGAAAAACAACAACAAGGGCAATAATTTGTACTTAGGGCTAAAATGGAGTTATGTTCCTTGTTGTCAGATGGTTGTTAATTCTGCGAAGTATTAAGTGCAATGAATGAAGGGTATAGAAGATTTTTATTAAAATCCCTACTTGTCCTAAAACTTTAACCTGCCCTGAACAACTGTGTGAAATATTAAGTCAATTGAATGACTAAAACTTTAACCGGACGCGATGCTGACGCTGGGGCGAGTAGTACAGCCCTCCTTTTATTCTTCGAATAGTCGAGCTTAAAGTATCTTAATATATGAAAAGATCTATAATATCTATGAAAACCATTTCTTACCTTGGATTTGAGTTGTTCCTTCAGTTTCTTTGACATCTCACTGGAGATGTCAGCCACGGCAGTAGTCGTCTTTTTCCTCTCGTCTATGACTTCACGCTGAAATATAAGATAAATGTTTATTATATGCGTGTTTATAGTGATGAATCAGTGAAATATATCTTGATAGTTTCACTGTTTTAAGCAGTGAAAATATCAGTTTGACACTGTTCACTGTTTTCGATTATGAGGAACTACTTTTTTACCCTGTTTGGGCACCTTTTAAAGTATATGCAAATATTTCCCTTGGTTTACAACATGTTAAATTACTTGTGAAAATATATTTTCTATTGCCCACTCATGAAATAAAATTTGATCTTCAACCAAAACCAACAACTATCCTCTATGTAATTATAACTATTTTTAAACTTCTTGTTAAATGCCGAGTTATGTTCCACTTCATTTACAATGAGTGAGAAACAAGATATTACAACAAGTTAATATGACTGTTTGTTTAACTTAACAATGAGATTAACAACATCGTTGTTAACTTTTAAATGTCAAATATTTGATAATGTGCTCATATATTTAAAAAAAAGTATAGCTGAACAGTTGTCTCAAATCTTGAAAGGAAAACAGCAGATCACAAGTAAACCAAGAAAAAATCAAAGCAATATAGATTTTAAAGTAAACAACAATGATATTGACAGAAAGGAGTGAAAACAGCGCAATATTACTGTTGTTATATATTTTATTCTTTCTAATTCTTGAAGAAATAGCTGACGGATTGTTACTGTAACTGTAACAATGTTTTACACCAAAAATATGAAAATAAGGAAGAAAAAGATCCAGATAATAAAGGCAAATGAAATATTTTGATGAAACATAGATGTTTTATTAAATATTCATTGTAAACAATTCAAGAATTTTAATTTTAGTTGAAAATTTACTAAAAACCTTAACAAATATGGTCCTAGGGCTGTCATTAAAAAAATTGAGGCCGATATAAGGCCACATTTCAAAAGCTAAGGAGTATATCTTTCCCTCCAGATTATGGTAAAATTCCCCTACATAATTCTAAACATTTTTACTCTGTTACTAAATAATTGCGGGTCAAATGGAAACAAGAGATGTTTGTCAAACATTATGCCCCCCCCCCCCTGAGGGCCATGTTGTCAAGAGTATATGGACAATTGAATGAAATATGCATGGACCGAAATGACAGCTGATTTGTCACTGACATTGGATGCCGTTGAGGCAGTTTTAAGATTACAGTCAAACCTGTATTAAGTGGCCACCCTTGGGAAATGATCAAAGTGGCTGCTTAAGACAGGTGGCCACTTAATCCAGGTTCGACATTTCCGCCACTTTAGCTTTATTCAGAGATGGAGTATGTATCTTAACCACCACCTCACACCACAATCATTAACATCTATATCAATATTATTGAAAAAGGTTGAATACAAATACATTTGTATAGATAAAATAACTTTATTTCAAATTTATAAATAAAATACATTAGATAAATGTTGATACAAGGCATAAACAAAACACACCACAGATCCGTCTACACATTTACACAACTACATGTGCATACACATTTCCTGTAATTTTCCTCTGTCTATTTGCGTTTGGATTTCCATTGTTTTCATATTCCTCCTCAATTTCACGCTTACGCTTAAGTAAGAAATTGATTTGAGTCCGTCCACAGTTAAATTCCTTGGCAACACTTCTTGCACTACGGCCGTTTTCTAATAACTTTATACACTTGACACGTTCTTTTAGAATCAAAACACTTTCGATTAGTCTTTTTTCAGCCATAATCAGTTAAAAAAATATCTAGAACAATGCATTGTAAATATCCGTTCGTAGAAATATAAATCCATGCACTTTGAAAAATAATATTGAAGTGAATAAAAATCGTAACTCGTTTCACGCTGTCGAATATAAATGCAAACTGTGAATTCATAATAACCGGTGTTAGAGTCGGTATTTAATAATTAACTGCTTAATTATTTAATTATCGTAATAATTGTGCCATTAATTGTGTCAATTCTGATCAAAACATTCGCCGACATGTAATAAACATGATTTCTCGATGAGTAAACACGCAAACAATCGTGTGATGCAATATTCATTTTCATTGGACGGAGATACCCGAGGCCGTCGTTATTTTCCGTAAATTTCTATACGCAATGTGTATTGGAAAAAATTGTAAGCGGAAGTGTCAGTGATAAGGGATTAGTGGCCGCTAATTAGTGATTATATGGCTTCATGGGGACAAAAATTAGTGGACGTGGCTGCGTTAGACAGTTGGCCGCTTAATGCACGTACATTATATAGTAAAAACGTACGGGGGGGATTTGGAGTGGCCCGTTAAGGCGTGTACCATTTAAAGCAGGTGACAGTTCAGCCAGGTTTGACTGTATGACCATTCAAAGTTTGAGGATAGTGTGTTATGAACATGACCTTTGACTCTATGACCTCAAAATCCATAGGAGTTATCAGCTGGTCACCAAAAATCTAAATGTCAAGTTTGAGGGCCATGGGTGCAGGCATTGACAAGTTATCACACAGACAAGCTTTTTTCGTTCAAGGTCACTGCTACCTTGACCTTTGACCCGATGACCCCTAAAATCATAAGGGGTCATCTACAGGTCAGACACAACACCAAGTCAAGTTTGAGGGCCATGGGTGCAGGCATTGTCGAATAATCACTTGATACATTTTCGCATTCAAGGTCACTGTGAACTTGACCTTTGACCCAATGACTCCTAAAATCAATAAGTGTCATCTCCTTGTCAGGCCCAACTTCCATGTCAAGTTTGATGATCAAAGGTTCAGGCATTGTTGAGATATCACTGGGAGAAGATTTGTTAACTTTTTTTGTGTTAAAGGTTACTGTGACCTTGACCTTGGCCCGATGACCCCCAAAGTCAAGAGGGGTAATCTACTGGTCAGGCCCAACCTTGATGTCAAGTTTGATGACAATAGGTCCAGGAATTGTCAAGTTTGCTTTCAAGGTCACTGTGACCTTAACCCCTAAAATCAATAGGGGTCATCTACTGGTCAGGCCTAACCTCAAAGTCAAGTTTAGGGCCATGGGTGCAGGCATTGTTGAGTTATCACTCAGACAACATTTTATCGTTCAAAATCACTGTGACCTTTGGCCCAATGACCCCTAAAATCAATAGGGGCCATCTACTGATCAGGCCCAACCTCCGAGTCAAGTTTGAGGGCCATGGGTGCAGGCATTGGTGAGTTATAACTCGGACAACCTTTTACCATTCAACGTCATTGTGACCTTGACCTATGGCCCGATGACCCCCAAAACAAAAAAGGTCATCTACTGGTCAGGCCCAACCTCCAAGTCAAGTTTATGGGCGATAGGTGCAGGCATTGTCAAGTTATCACTCGGACAACCTTTTAACATTCAAGGTCACTGTGACCTTGACCTTTGGCCTGATGACACCCAAAAACAAAAGGGGTCATTTAATGGTCAGGCCCAACCTCCAAGTCAAGTTTGAAGGCCAAAGATGCAGGCATTAATGAGTTATCACACGGATAACCTTTTACCATTCAAGGTCACTGTGACCTTAAACTTTGGCCCAATGACCCCTAAAAACAATAGGGGTCATTTACTGGTCAGGCCCAACCTCCAAGTCAAGTTTGAAGGCCATGGGTACAGGCATTGTCGAGTTATCACTCGGACAACCTTTTACCATTCAAGGTACATGTGACCTTGACCTTTGGCCCAATGACCCCAAAAACAATAGGTGTCATCTACTGGTCAGGCCCAACCTCCAAGTCAAGTTTGAGGGCCATGGGTGCAGGCATTGTTGAGTTATCACTCAAACAACAACCTTTTACCATTCAAGGTCACTGTGACCTTGACCTTTTAGCCGATGAGTCCAAAAAACAATAAGGGTCAGCTACTGGTCAGGCCCAACCTCCAAGTCAAGTTTGAGGGCCATGGGTGCAGGCATTGTTGAGTTATGACATGGAAAACTTTTTACCATTCAAGGTTACTGTGACCTTGACCTTTGGCCCGATGACCCCCAAATATAAAAGGCATCTACTGGTCAGGCCCAACCTCCAATTCTATAATGAGGGCCATGGGTGCAGGCATTGTTGAGTTATCACTCATACAACCTTTTACCATTCAAGGTCACTGTGACCTTGACCCATGACCCGATGAGCCCCAAAACCAATAGGGGTCAGCTACTGGTCAGGCCCAACCTCCAAGTTAAGTTTGAGGGCCATGGTTGCAGGCATTGTCGAGTTATCACTCGGACAACCTTTTACCATTCAAGGTCACTGTGACCTTTTGCATAATGACCCCCCAAAACAATAGGGGTCATATACTGGTCAGGCCCAACTTCCATATCAAGTTTGATGACCATAGGTCTAGGCATTGTTGAGTTATCACTCAGACAAGCTTTAAAATTATTTTACCATTAATGGTAACTGTGACCTTGACCTTTGACCCGATGAGCCCTAAAATCATAAAGGGTCATCTACCGGTCAGGCCCAACCTTCACGTCAAGTTTGATGACCATAAATCCAGGAATTGTTGAGTTTTCACTCGGACAAGCTTTGGTCTACCGACGGACCGACATACTGACATGCCTGTTCAAAGCATTATATACCCCTCTTCTTTGAAGGGGGTTATAATTAAAAAGAACACTTATTATTGACACAACACTTTGTACTGTGTTTGATACATGCATATTACATCATTTTCATTAAAATGTGTTGGGTTTTTTCGTTGACTTTTTAGCAAAAATAACACTAAATTTCCTTTTCTCAGGACCCCAGCCCCAAATGTCGAAAAACAGCCCTGAGACATGAAAGTACATGTACATGTAACTGGCAAAACATAACTTAGACAAACAAGAGCTATCGTAATACAGCACGCTCAACTTCGCCGCTTTGACTTAGAAGTGAATACAATAACGATGTAATATAACCAAGTTTGGTATCTTTATGTCAAACCTGACTAAAATTATTCGATACATAAGGTGACTTTGATGCTGCCCTCCCACCAGCCCGCCCGAACAATAACGCAAGTCATTCAAATAACTTTATTTCCCATTACGAAAATGTGGTTAAGAGTTATGTTTCTTGTTATACGATGGTCGTTAATAATTTTGAAATTTTTTAAGGCTATTAAATGAAAGGTATAGAAGTGTTTTTATTAAAATTCCAACTTGCCCTTAACTTTAACTTGCCCTTAAACTTTAACCTTAGTCAATCAGGGGCCATAACTTGTATTGAGGATAATATTGAGTTATGTTACCTCATTGGGTGATGGTCCTGAACAATTATGTGAAATATTAAGTCAATTGAATGAAGGGTATAGAAGTTATTAATAAATATCACAACCTGCCCTAAAACTTTAACCTAAGTTCCATAGTCAATCAGGGGCCATAATTTGTATAAAAAGATAATATGGAGTTATCTAACCTCATTATGTGATGGCTCTGAACAACTGTGTGAAGTATTAAGTCAATTGAATGAATGGTACTGGAATTTTAAGTGAAAATTCCAACTTGCCCTAAAACTTTAACCGGAAGCTGGGGCGAGTAGTATGTCCCTCCTTATTCTTTGAATAGTCAAGCTAAAATGAGCTATGAAAAACCACATATTTCAAATACTATTAATGCACGTTATGATTACATTTATTACCAGCAAAGTGTCCACTATGATTTCACTTTTTTGTCAAGATGAATCATTTTTACTACCGACACTTCATTTGGAGCAGAACAGGGAAATTTAAGGACTATGTAAAACAAGAGCTGTCACAGAGACAGCGTACTAGACTATTCCGCCGCTTTTCGGTGTATGGATTGAAAAGATTTGGCGAAACATGCATTGATCACTGTTAGATTAGATTTCAATGCAATACATGATGTGCTGAGATATTTTTATAAATTGAATTGGAAAATATTTGAGGTGGTACGCAAACTTTAATGTTAATTTTAAGTCAAACAAGAGGGCCCTGAAGGCCCTGTATCGCTCACCTGATCCAATTCAAGTATGAAATAAGTGTTTTCAGGGCGAGGCCAATTGTGACAGGGGAAGGAAAGTGCAACGAGAGGGGACTTTATTAAAACAAATTAACGACTACCTTAAGATTATCAAGAATAACATTTTGATCAAGTTCCATGAGCGTATGGTCATAAATGTGGCCTAAAGAGTGTTAACATGCTTTTCCTGTTCTTTGACCCGGTGACCTAGTTTTTAACAGCACATGACCCAGATTCGAACTTGGCCTAGAGCTAATCAATATAAACATTCTGACTAAGTTTCATGAACATATAGACATAAATGTGACCTCTAGAGTGCTAACAAGCTTTTCCTATGATTTGACCTAATGACCTAGTTTTTGACTACACATGACCAGGATTCAAACTTGACTTAGAGATTATTAATATAAACATTCTGACCAACTTTCATAAAGATATTGTTATAAATGTGACCTTTAAGAGTGCTAACAAGCTTTTCCTATGATTTGACCTGGTGATCTAGTTTTTGATCACACATAGCCCAGATTTAAACTCAACTTAAAGATTATAAATATAAACATTCTGACCAACTTTCATAACTATACCATTATAAACGTGACCTCTAGAGTGTTAACAAGCTTTTCCTTCAATATGACCTGCAGACCAAGTTTTTGACTGGACATGACCCAGATTCGAACGCGACCAAGAGATTATTAATATTAACATTCTGACTAAGTTTCATGAAGATACAGTCATAAATGTGACCTCTATAGTGATAACAAGCTTTTCCTTTACCTCCTCCTGTGTACAGGTTGGGGACATGATGGTAAACAAGTGTGCAAAATTTCAAAGCCATATGTCAATGGACTTTGAAAATATTTGAGATGGTAAGCAAACTTTAACATAAGTGGTAACGTCGACGCTCGGGTGACTAGGATAGCTCTCCTTATTCTTTGAATAGTCGAGCTAAAAATTCAAGCATTTTTCATGGCAAAATAACAAAGTTGTTTTAAGGAGTTGTTTGAAAGTATAAGGTCTTCATCAGCAGCCCAAAATTCAAGAATTTTTTAAGTCTGTGCGAACCTTGAATACATCAAGTGTATGCTGAGATAGTTACCTATGTGAGCTTAGATGCAAAACCTTAATCAGAATTTCTAAGTCAAATAATAAAGGCCCATAATTTGAATTATATTCAAATTAGTGTCTTCAAATTTGACATAGTTGGAAATATGTATCTTAAGTTTCATATATATTTTAAGTTTCAATGCAATACAATGCTCATGCTGCATTTGCTGAGATAATGACTTAAAGGTGCTTTCATGCAAAACTTTAACCTAGGTGTGACGCCCTTACATCAGCGTTGTGTCTGCAAGATCCACGAGAATCAAATAAGACATTCCGGACCGAAACGCAATACTAATAACCCTTTTATTATGTACAGACACTGGTAAATTCACTCAAAAGACTCATGTTTTCATAATGAATGTCATTTTAATGACGCACTATTTTGTTTTATGACGTCATTTCAAAATTGCGCATCAATATGTTAACGATTGGACGCCAGAATAGTGAAATATGGCTATTTTTTGCAATGTAATGGAATACGGACAATCATATTTTGTGATATGTATTGCCTGAAGATTTATGACGGGTATAAAATAAACTGTGTAAGAGCTGGTCTTGTTTGTTTCTCAATTTATTTTTACATTGCTTTAGTATTCCTTCAAGGAAATGCACAGTAAATTGTTCGGGCGAATAGAGACACTCTTGCTGGGGAAAAAAGCTTTCATAGGCAGTTAATTGCAAAGAATAAATCACTGCAGTGAATCCTTATTGGAACATTTCTTCATGTTTATAAATACCTTGGTGAGAACAAGTTTTTTGAGCTTTTCAGTCTGTTTACACAACTTCTTGTTCTCTGAAACAGAAAAAACAACAACTCTTAGATCGGAGATTCTGAAAAAGAAACAAACACACACACAGCAAATAACTTAGCCATTTAAACATATTATGCATGTTGTTTTTGTTGTTATTAAATTAACATTCATAGAATTTTTTTTATTTCAGAAAAGCAAGTTTTCAACATGTATACAGAAAAAAATGTTATTTGTGTAATGTGCTATAAGGTCATCATGCTTTTTTTGAATGGAGACTTTATACAATAGTAGAAAAAAAACTGGAAACAAAGCAATGCGACGGAACCAGGTTTTAAAATGGGCAATCATAAATTATAGCCAATTCATTTCTTGTATTAGTCTTGTATTAGGAAAAAGGAGCAGCCTAAACAAATTGGGAGAAATCCATTTTTTTCTATTTTTAGTTCTGTGACCTTGACCCATACCCCACCTCCCTCAAAAGCAATCCAAAGCTAGCTCTTTACATAAGCTACCTAAACTTTCACCACTATCCATCCATTCTTACCTCAGTCAATGGTTGGAAACCATTTTCCTACCTTTTGTTATAGTGACCAGGACCTGGATCCCCTTAAAAGTAATCTCAAACTAGTTCTTCACATAAGTTATCAATTCTAACTTCAGTTATTGGGCGGAAACCATATTCCTCTTTTAACTAATAGTGACATTGACAGGCTCCCCTCAAAAGCAATCCCAAGCCAGCACTTTATATAAGCTACCTACACATAACTTTCATTACTCCCCATCAATTTCAACTTAAGTTTTTGGGCCGAACCATTTATCTATATTTAGTGTCAATGACCTTGACCCTGACCATCCCCCATTCCCCCATCAAAAGCAATCCAAAGCTAGCTATTCACATTAGCTAGATACACACCAACTATCATCACTATCCATCAATTCTTACTTAAGTTATTCGGATTTATTTCTAGTTTAAGTTACAGTGGCCATGACCTGGACGGTGACCCTACCCCAATCAAAAACAATACCAAGCTAATTCTTCACAAAAGCTTACTACACAAAAACTTTCATCTCTATCCATTAATTCGTGCTTAAGTTATTGGGCCAAAATTATTGTTCTATTTGTAGTAAAAGTGACCTTGACTTTGACTCACCCCCACAAAAGCAATCCCAAGCTAGTGCTTCACATAAACTACCTACACTCCAACGTTCGGTTCAACGGGAATCACTGAAAGTTTTTTCCTAGTTTTGACTCTGTGTAATATATAAGCATCATTTTTTGATGAAGTCAACAAGGTAATTCATTAACGTATTAATCATTAATAATTTTCTTTTGTTTTGCATGCAATTTTCCCAGAATAAAAAAATATATATTTGAGAAATAAGAACAAATCAGTATGAAATAATTTCTTTTCTTTTATCAAAACATAAATCACTTTTAATGTTGTTGTTTTTCTTTTTAAGAATCAAATGAAGTCCCTTTTATGGCCCTTTCCAATACAAGTTTTAACAAGATTGATTTTTCTTTGAAAAATTAGCAATTAAACAAGACCTGTAACCCTGACAGTGGGCACTGCTTAACTACTTCACTGCTTTTAACCACAATTTCTAAGTCAAATATTAAAATGCCATACAAGATAATCATCTCACTTGACTACATAAGAAAGTTTAATGGTTTGGAGCTATTGTATAAAGTTTCAATGCAATAAAGTAGTTTGGAACTTATACACACATACATGCAAAACCTGAATCAAAATTTCTTAGTCGTATAACATAGGGCTATAATTTTGATTTTCAAGAAAGAGTTATCAAACTTGATAAATGGTTCAGAAAATTTGCCTCAGGGCTTCCATTAAAGGAAGTATTATTATATTACTCCCTAAAAATGGGTTAAAACTTTCTAAACTAAATCTCAGAAAACAAAAACTTCCATAATTTTGAAGAAAACTTCCAAAGTTCATACCTTGGAAGTTCAAAATATCTGAAAACCTGTTGTCAATATTCCTTAAATGGTCACAATTTCAATCAGTCTTGAATTAAACGGGTTTTTAATTATTTTATTTTATCTTACCTGCCTAATTAAGTAGATAGGATAGTTGAGAACCATTGTATAAAGTCTCAATGCAATACATCAAGTATTTGCTGAGAAATTAATATATGTGTGCTTAACTCCATAGCCTGATCCAGAATTTCTAAGTCGAACAATAAAGGGCCATAATTTGCATTACATTATGAGTTACCGTAAATGACTGGGTATTTAAGACGCATTCTTTTCCCTCAAATTTCGATATAAAAAATGCCTGCGTCTAATAACCCAAATAAAGCTTTTGAACTTTTTTTCTGAAGTTGATTTCAGGCCGAGCGTTTGTTTAGTTTTATGTAGAAAGGGAAGTTACTCGCGTCTAATCGATCTAGTATATACGGGTTTAAACAGCAGTTGGAAGATCAAGATGCGGTATATCATAAGACGTTTATAATGTAAAAAAAATATTGTACGATTACAATTATAAAAATTATTCAATATTATTTTGAATATAACAATAATTAAACATGCATATAAAAAGCAAAGTTGTGCACTGTCAAAAAACTTTTGACAAACCCGTACAATATAAGGTTTTTGCATAACTTAACCTTTCATTCTTGACAGTTTATTGTTTACGATATACTGTCAGAAAGAAATCTTACAAATTGTCATAAAAGGTACTTTTTAGTGCCATCCAACAACAAATTGTCATACACGGTACTTTTTAGTGCCGATCTCACTGCTTCCCATCATGGGGAAAGTGCGTTCATCGTACACAGCACGAGAAAAGTTAGCTGTTATCAGCTTTGCTGAAGAGCACAGCAATCGTGCAGCGGGTCGCCAGTACACCATGAATGAAGTCAACGTACGCAAATGGCGAAAACAGAAGCACAAATTAATGGCCATGACGAAGACAAGAAAAACCAATTGGGGCATGGTGGCGCTCTATCCCGCTATTGAGACGGCTATTCTACAATACGTCAAAGAGTGAAGGGAGGGTGTGTGGCCGTATCAACGATTGATATCTATTTCGAGGCTATGAAGTTGGCCAAGACACATCAAGTTCAATCATCCTTCAAGGCATCGACAACATGGGTCCGCGCCTTCATGAAACGTCAACAGCTATCCATCCGAAGATGTACTCACATCAGCCAGAAGCTGCCAGAAGATTTTGAGACTAAAATCACAGACTTTCAGTGATTTATTATCCCCCAAAGGAAAGCCACCAGCTTCCCCCCACAGCCAAAGAGGCAATGCCGACCAGCCTCCATTGACGTTCGACATGCCTGCATCAACAACGTTGATTGCCCTTGGTTCTAAGACTCTAACCATACATACAACGGGAAACGAGAAAAACAGATTTACTGTGGCATGTTGGCTTGTACAGCTGATGGAGGCAAGCTCCCGCCATATGTTATATTTAAGAGGAAAACTATGCCGAAGAATATCGAGTGGCCAGCAGGGATCCACGTTCGTGTGCAGGAAAAAGGGAAAAAGGCTGGATGGACCAGGCTTTTTGCTACGACTGGATGAAAACCGTTTGAAACAAACGACCGGGAGCAGCCATGCATCGCTTTCTACTCCTCCTGGATGCTTTCAGGGCACACACAATCCCCGAAATGAAAGAGTTGATGAAAGAGTCGAGAAGAATACCCGCTGTCATTCCTGGAGGGATGACATCCATACTACAGCCCCTAGATGTCTCCGTTAATAAGCCGATGAAAGTGGCACTTAGATATAAATGGAACAACTGGATGGCCGGTGAAAAACACTCGTACACAAAGACCGGAAGGAGAAGAAAACCTGAACTAGATCAAATCTGCACTTGGATCGTGGACGCATGGAAAGAGCTGGATCCAAAGATCATTGTATATGCGTTTAAGAAATGTTCCATATCAAACGCTATGGACGGGACCGAAGATGACACCATATGGGAGGAGTTCGTTAAGAAACCAGTGCATCAACAGACAGACGAGGCAGCCGATGAAGAAGAAGTCAATGATGGATGCGGTTACTACACCGACAAGACGACCAAAGACATGACCGAGGATGAAATGGAGCGTTTCTTCCAGAGCGACGACGACGAGGAATTTGAGGGCTTTAAGGAAAACGATTTAAGGTTAAGCAAATGACATTTTGTGTGTTTTGTGTGCAGTTGGTTTGTTTATGTGCTGGTTGAATGTATTTTATTTCAAGTAATCTGTTATGTTTTATGTAACATGAAACGAATAAAAATGAAACCTATTTTGCTTTGTATTATCATCGTATGGTTTTAAAGATAACCATCGCCATTTTTACGAATTTTTTTTTTCGTCACTGTCAACAAACATGGTGCCCGAAATTGCCAGACGATTTTAACATTTTTTCTATGCGTCCTTTAACCCAAAACATAGAATAAAAGTTTTTTTCTCGGATTTCTCACGGATTTTTTTGCCTGCGTCTAATACACCCTATCGTCTTATACCCAGTCATTTACGGTATCTTACTTGATTAATCATGTAGGTTGGATTGATGGGAACATGTGTTTAACATATCAATGCAATACATGAAGCATATGCACCGTCAAATACAACAATATCAATAATTTCTTGTGAGAATCAGACAAGCAAAATTAATCAAGAGACGTTTGTCAAACATTATGCTCCCCCCCCCCCTGATGGCCATGTTGTCAGGATTATTTGGACAACTGAATGAAATATGCATGAACCAAAATGACCGCTGATTTGTCATTGACATTGCATGCCTTTTTAGGCAGTTTTAAGATTATGACCATTCAAAGTGTGAGGATATTAGGTACAGTTTTTAGTCATGTTCATATGATGACTGATATTTTCAGATAAAAATGTATCCTCTTCACAGCAGGGAATAAGTAAATTCTACGAAATTTTAATGATGAATATGTGTTATGACCATGACTTTTGACCTCAAAATCCATAGGAGTCATCAACTGGTCACCCAAAACCTAAATGTCAAGTTTGAAGGTCATGGGTGCAGGCATTGTCAAGTAATCACACAGACAAGCTTTTTGTGTTCAAGGTCACTGTGACCTTTGACCTAAATGACCCCTAAAATCAAAAGGGGTCATCTACAGGTCAGGCCAAACCCCACGTCAAGATTGAATGCTATGTGTGCAGGAATTGTCGAGTTTTCACTCGAAGAATATTTTCACATTTCACTGTGACCTTTACCTTTGACCTAAGACTCCTAAAATCAATAGGGGTCATCTACTGCCCAGGCCCTGCCTCCAAGTCAAGTTTGATGATCATAGGTTTAGGCATTGTTGAGATATCAGTGGGAGAAGCTTTGTTAACTTTTTTTGCGTTAAGGGTCAACGTGACCTTGAATTTTGGCCCAATGACCCCCAAAATCAAAAGGGGTCATCTACTAGTCAGGGCAAACCTACATGTCAAGTCTGATGACCATAGGTCAATATATTGTTAAATTTGACTTCAAGGTCACTGTGACCTTGACCTTTGACCCTAAAAATCAATAGGGGTCATCTACTGGTCAGGCCCAACCTCCAAATCAAGTCTGAATGCCATGGGTACAGGCATTGTCACGTTATCACTAAGACAACCTTTTATCATCCATGGTCACTGTGATCTTGACCTTGATGACCCCCAAAATTGGTAGGGGTCATCTACTGGTCAGGCTCAACCTCCATGTCAAGACTGAGGACCATGGGTACAGGCATTGTCATTGTCTTGACCTTTGGCCCGATGACCCCAAAAATTAGTAGGGGTCATCTACTGGTCAGGTTCAACCTCCAAGTCAAGTCTGAGGACAATAGGTGCAGGCATTGTCGAGTTATCTCTCTAAGACAGCCGTTTATCATTCAAGGTCACTGTGACCTTGACCTTTGACCCGATGACCCTAAAATCAATAAGGGTCATCTCATCTACAGGTCAGGCCCAGCCTCCATGTCTAGTTTGAGGGCCATGGGTGCAGGCATTGTCAGGTATCACTAGAACCTTTTATCTTTCAAGATCACTGTGACCTTGACCTTTGACTCGATGACCTCTTAAATCAATAGGGGTCATCTACAGGTCAGGCCCAGCCTCCATGTCAAGTTTGAGGGTCATTGGTGCTGGCGTCATCGAATTATCACTAGGACAAACTTTTATCGTTCAAGGTCACTGTGACCTTAACCTTTCGCCCAATGACCCCCAAAATCAATAAGGATCATCTAGTTGTCAGGCCTAGCCTCCCTGTCAAGTTTGATGACCATTGGTTTAGGCATTGTAGAGTTATCACTCAGACAGACTTTAAAATCCTATTACCATTAAAGGTCACTGTGACCTTGACCTTTGGTCAGGCCCATTCTTCATGTCAAGTTTGGTGACTGTACGTACGGGGATTGCTCAGTTATCACTCGGACAAACATAGGTCTACCGACCGACCGACCGACATGTGCAAATTAGCAATATACCCCTTCTTCGAAGAGGGGCAATAAAAATAAATAAACACTAATCAATGGGTAAACTTTACTTCTTTCACTCTCGGCCAGCTCCTGCTTTGTCTCGGCCAGCTCCTGTTTCATCACGGCCAACTCCTGTTCCATCTCGGCCAACTCCGGTTTCGTCTCGGCCAGCTCCGGTTTTGTCTCGGCCAGCGCCTGCTTCGTCTCGGCCAGCTCCTGCTTTGTCTCGGCCAGCTCCTGTTTCGTCTCCGCCAGCTCCTGTTTGGTCTTGGCATTCTCCTCATTCATCTTAGCAAGCTCCTTTTCTTTCTCATCATCCTTTTTCCTGAATCAAGTGAAATTCGACATTGCAGTTATATTCCATTAAGGTTATTAATAAAAGTAATTTAAAACACTGATATTATTATAAATGCACTGATATATAATAGGCAGGAAGAGTTACTTTTTTACTGAAAATGGGGCCGAAATTTGACGACAATTCCAAAAAGTATACTGTATTTTCACAAATCTAAGGGTGCTGGGCCTATTCACAAAAAGGTGGAAAAAACACTGGCGAGATTCTATATCCTCATTTGTGGTTTTTGTCAGATGATATGTTCCCCAAAATTAAACACATGTATGTAATATCACATATTAGACACATACAATGAGCTGAATGTACAATTCATTTCAATATAATAATGAAACATACATTTTTCTCAATATGATAGTTATCATAATCAACATCAAACACCTTGTTATTGTTTATTAAGACTAAGGCCACTGCTTTTATATAAATTGGTTTACAAAACCGGCGGGTCTAATTTTCCGAAAAGTACAAAAAAAAAAATTGAATTTCACTTTTTTTAAATTATTTTTTCCCAACCGTATTGATTTTGGTGCGAAACGAAAGAAAAACGAACAGATAAGAGAACGAATGCAGTAGATCTCGACTGGTTTGTTGTTCCGTAGCCGTTATGGCCAATTTATAGTGATAGCATGTGAGCCAGTCAACTGTTATGGCAGCGTCATTGGCAGTGACGGAATTGACGATAGCAGTCATTCTTTGTATAAAATAATTAATTAAAATATGCAGGAGTTGTTAAAATAACAATAGCAATAAACATTGGAAAATTTAACAGCCGACACAAACAATAACTGTCACGTGATTGTTGTTTTTCCCCGCCAATTTAGGTCATGAAAATATTGTTGTTTATAGATAAAAAATAAAAGTGTCAGCGGCTGCCATCAAATTAGTAGACACAAATATCTGTAAATTTTGTGTGAGAAAAACCTTTTTTAACATTTTTTGGTTAAATATCAAATAACAGTGCACTAAGTGTGAGTGGTGAAATCGAAAGTAAAATTTCTAAGTTGACACCGGTGACCTAGTTTCACAAGTTCGGTCGGTGGTGTTTATGGATTTTAAATCACAAAATGGTATCGAAATACATGTCATTGAGTCAATGTAAAGCTTGTGTTTATTCTAGATTACATGTTTATTCATGTTTGGGTTAATAGTAGAGTAAAAACAATGAAAGAGTTGAACACATGTGCCAATGACATTTACTAATGCCAGGAAATGTGTGCAAAACATCTAGATAAAACAACACGGAAAACTATTTTGAATAAGTCTATTTCAATTTGTAATGGACTTGGTATTTCACTATAAATGAGATTTGTTGTTGTAACCAAGGAATACTCTTTAAAATGAAAAATAAACAAACATGAAGTATTGATGCCCTGTGAACGCATGTATACACAAAATGGCGGAGTTGGGAGAAGATGAAAATATCCGATACATAATTATGGGTTTCTCTGTTACTATCATTGGTACATAAAGTTAAGTCACATGCTAGATTTATTATTTTGCTATGTGATTTGTATGTACTGATGTGGTAATTTGCTGCAAGATTTGAAAATGGTAAATATCCCGGTCCGATAATATCCGAACTTAGCATGGATCGGGTTACACACAACTAGGACCCCGCATGGTAAAAGTTATTAAAACTGAAATCTAGGTCTAGTTTGGTTTTTAGTTTTTCAGGAATTGTTTTCACAATATTAAAGCTCAAATGTCTTCATAATATGTTCCTTCCTTATTTACAAAATTGGTAATTATTCAATTTATTGACATTTTCCAATATTGAAAAAACTGAAACAATGTTTAGAAAATGTAATGTATTGTTTTAATACAGTGCAATTTTTGTGTATTTTAATGCGTAAAATTCGCCTTCTCTTTTTTTCCAATTTAATATTGGTCAGTTTTTAAGTGCTCTGCATTCACTTTTGCTTTAGCATACCCTTAAAGCTAAACAGATGTCTTGCTGAGTGATATTCAATGTATCTTTGATAAAAAGTGTAGTTTATACATGTAAACATGTTTTATAGTCACTTTATTGATGTTTTATATGCACAATATCTAAGATTTAAACTGTGTGTTTAATCAGAACTTTAAAACTTTGAGTGTATTAAAACATGCATTAATAGCAGTTTAAAAATTTAAAATGTCAAGTAAATGATATAAATTTTCAAAGTTTTTATGTTGTTCTCTGATTTTCACCCTCAGAGTATGTTTTGTGACTTTTTTCCTTTTTTTTTTTTTTTTTTTTTTCGACCACCCGGTGGACATTTTTTCCAAAAATTCTTGTAAACCAAAAAATAAAAAAGGAGTGGCCTTACAGTAATTCACAATAATTTCTGACTTAGTAATGGGAGTGGGTGTGTCCTCAGCAAAACCTGAATAAATGTAGGTGGCGAATCATCAGATGAAGCGGAAAATGCAAATTCATGCGTCAGTCAGAAGTTTTGACGTACAAATGTATATTAAGAGTTTAGCAGGTTATAGTTTTTGATATATATTACTTCAAGAGTAGCAAGCAGCCTACTGAGTACTGTGAACGAACCCATTATTGTTTTGTTATTGCCTAAAATTCTGATTCAATTATCTACCATAAGGCCCTTCAGATAACTGTGTTCCAGGAAATTTAATCCTTTTAGAAGGCAGTTAACATGCCTGTCTTAAGTCACCTATATGCCTACCGCCCCTCAACCTCAAATTTGGATATATAATTTAATGACTCCAAAAACAATCTATTATTGATGAACACAATTGATTAGGGCCTATGTTTGAGGCCCATCAAAGATTATTATCAATTAAATCTAATCACGGCGCCACGTTTAATAACAAGAGTAGTCGCAGACTGCCATATCACCAGGTCAATTAAGACCCGTATCAACTTCACCTTACAACAACAACAGATAATATTAAAAAAATAGCAAATGGCAATAACTAAAAAAAATACTACATCCGGAGTTATGGTTTCAGGTGCAGCGCACATCTACTCAATGAAATCTATCTGAAAATCAGTTTGAAGTCAAAGATTATTCATGGCAAACTCCAAACAAAACAAGAGCTGTCATAGAGACAGCGCGCTAGACCATTCCGTCGCTTTTAAGATAAGAATGGCAAAGGTAAAGTGAAACATGCTTGGCTCACTGTAAAATAAGATTAAATGCAAAACCTTATCCAGAATTTCTAAGTGAAATAAAAGGGGCAAAATTTGTATTATATGCAAGATAGAGTTATCTTACTTGATTAATTACTAAGCTTGAATGATTGTTTCAAGTTTCAATGCAATACATCAAGGAGTTGCTGATTTATTGACTTACATGTGCTTTCATGCAAAACCTTACTCATAATAGCTAAGTCAAATAATAAAGGGGTAAAATTTATATCATATGCAAGATAGAGTTATCTTACTTGATTAAATAAGAAGCTTGAATGGTTGGGACCACATGTTTAAAGTTTTAATGAAATACATGATGTATTTGCTAAGAATTTGACTTAAGTGTGGTTACATGCAAAACCACACCAGAATTTCTAAGTAGAACAATTAAGGGCCATCATTTGCAAAACACAGTAAGGCCAGAGTGTTTTTATTTTCCGTTTTACGGGAGTGCCGTACCTAAATATTGCAAAACCCAAATAAGAAAAATATTCAAATTCCTAACTTTATTTTTATTTTTTTCCGCCGCCCGTTTCTTCGAACTCCGATAAAATATAAAATTTAGTGTTATTTAACCTAACGCTAATTTCACAACAACAAAAAAACACAATTTCCAAGATCGTGGAAGTTGGCTGGCGTTTATTGCTTATAATATTAACTGAAATATGTTTCATTGTTTTGTGATATCGCATGCATACTAACCGGTATATGCCATGATGACAATAAAACTTGAAACTTGCTTATTATCATCATCTAAGCGCTTGAATGGAATATGGCTGCCTTTTAAAAACGAAATTTTAAGGTGGATTTAGTTTGAAGACTGATACGGTTGTTCATAAAATCGTGGCGTTTGTCACTTTGTGATATCGGAACGGAATTGTATTTTCTTTATATCGAAGCATAAATTAATTAAATATTTCTGTGTGTAGACCTGTTAACACGGGGACACACTGAAAATTGAAATTAATGCTGTACAGTTTCCGACTACAGAAAAAGATGAGTATGTGACATTGGATTTGGCTTGAAAAAATGACCTTTGCCGTCGCTTTCAATGCTGCCGGTAGGAGATATGTCTATCAGATGGTGGATGAAGCTGATAAAAATCATTAGTAAGAAACAAATTTACAGAAATATGCTAAAACTATTTAATCACACTGCAGGCTTTCAAGTGACTGATAACAAAAAAAGTAGGGATAAAAGTAGGCGGAATGTTTGGAAAAAGTAGGGAAAAATAGGGATATTAAGAGCAAAAAGTAGTGATAGTAGGGCTCTTAACTTACCTTTTTTGATGCGAACAAATGACTTCTAAATCAGTTGTCCTTTCCAATAACTCATTCATCTTCCCCTGAATACACTTCAATCGTGTCCTCGGAAGAATAAGTTAAATTTCAAATTTCTTGCTTCAATTTCGGCTTGGTTGGGTGTAGCCCGTTTTTTTTTTTGTAAAATTCTGTGTTTTAAAGGTTATATTTGGTTTTCAATAACTATGTAAGAAACATGCACTACAACCAAACAAGCAAAAAGTAAAACATGACATTTGAAATATGAGTTAACTTTCTCCTTCAGGGGCGGATGAATTAGTTATCCGAAAGGGCAGTTAGAATTGCTTTATTGACAATGGGCATATTGGCCGATACCTGGCCAATTTTTCACAAACAGGCTCAAGAATTGACTCAACTGAGTCCACCAACTTATACAAAAAAGAAACAAAGATTTATACAAGAAATACCCAGGCTACACTCAAACAAGCCAAATTGTAAACTTAAAACTTTTCTACTTCGGGGGACTAAATCTCCCAGATTAAATGCCTTTCAGGGGCAGGCATTTATGCTATATCCCTTGCCAGCGGAAATATCCCCGGGAATTCCAACCCATCCCATGGCCCCCCGCCGAGGGATTCATTTTTTTTTTAAAACGTAGTTCAAGAATGACAGTGGAAAGGATCCATAATATTATATTTGTGAAATTCCACGAAGGACCATGATGACTAAGTCCAAAAATTATTTAATGAGAGTTTGTTTCTGTATTTATTCTTTTATAATAAATGTAGAAATTGCGCTAAATTTCGCTGTGTAAAAATCCCCTGGTGTTGTTTCAAAATCCTCTGGAATTCAGACCTAAATCCCCTGGCAAGCCTCATAGAAATATGGCATGTATGGGCAGGTAAATGAGTTATTGGAAAGGACAATTGTGATGTACATGTAGTTATCTTTGCTTATAAACCAGTGCTTCAAGAGGGATTCAGCCACAGGATGAGGAGAAGACCCTGGAATTGGTGTCTCTGACTTGTCAACATGCACCACTCATTATCATCATAGATACCCTCTTGCAGCACTGGTTACCTACTGCAACAAACAAATCCTAAAAACATACTAGAAATGGCTTCTTATCAAAACCAATATTTAGATTAATTCAATCAATGCATCTAGTTAAAACTTTTTTTATTATTTCTTGAACTATTTGTACAAAAAAGTACCGGGGTAGGGATAGTAGGGATTTTTCAAGAAAAAGTAAAAAAAGTAGAAGCCTAACAAAAAAGAAGGGAAAAGTAGGAAAAGAAGGGCCCGCTTGAAAGCCTGACACTGCAGTAATCTTTAAAATTCAGTTGCCATATGCTGGTCAAAAGCTAGTCCAACTAATCTGATGGCAGTGATGCGATCCTAGGAAATATTGATATATTTTTTTTGCAAATGGCCAATATCCCCACTCATGTCAAACACTTTAAAGACCAAAATAGTTTAGGGTGTAACGAAAATAAACTGTGATTTCTCAAAACATTTCACTTTTTTCAGTGCCGAGGCAAGCTGTGATGAAACCATTGGCAAATGGAAAATGTATGAGCTTCCTGGTTATGTAAATTGTCCGGTGGCTTCGTTTGAAAAGTATCTCTGGAAACTGCATCCACAAATTGACTGCTTATGGCAGCGACCATTTGATAGCTTCGAACTTGATTGACCAATTTGGTACTGTATGGCTCCCTTTGGAAAGGGAAAACTAGCTGGAATGATGGGCGATATTTCGAACTTGGCACATTTGTCTAAATGGTACACAAACCATTGTGTTCGAGCCACATCAATCTGGACACAAATCGTAATGTCAATCCATAGCTACTCGAGAAGTTTATGTGATGAAAAACAGCAGCAAATGCTTGACACACTGGCTAAAGCCTTGCAGGAAAAGGCAAATGTGACTAATATATATCAACAATAAATCAACATCCTCATACTAAAACAGCTACTTCTGGAGTTGACATAATGATATTGATTTTCTTGTGATGATTTTTCGTGATGATAATGAATTCATAGAGTTAGAAGCCACTGGGAAGGAGAATCATCCCCCCAAATGTACAGACATATGTTAGTAACAAACCCATTGTCATACTGGAGAGAACAAACATTGCATTGCAACCAGTGATAACTACTCAGGCACCATCAGTCGCTAACGCCTCGGGAGACATTCTGCTCTCGGGTTGACAATATCAATGTCACACACTCATACTGCCATATGATATATATATACAGGGCTTCTAAAAACCGGCAATTTGCCGGTCTGGACCGATTTTGACCAAGCCAGACCGATTTCCGTTTCAAAAAGATTAATAGGTCATAAAAGTGTCTAAGCTACCAGTAGTATATAAATGAGGGGAGTAATCTTCCAACGGAGGAATCGGCTCGATGGGATGAGGGGAGTAATCTTCCAATGGAGGAATTGGCTCGACGGGATGAGGGGAGCGATCTTCCAACGGAGGAATTGGCTCCGACGGGATGAGGGGAGCGTTCTTCCATGTTTGCTATCGTATAAACATAATACATGGTGTATGGGAAGTTACTGGTAGAGTGGAATACATCTAGGTGTATACAAGAGTGACGTTTTTGACTTCATTGTTGTTTAGTTCCAATGTATTTATTGTGGGTATAAATACAATATATAGTCTACGGGAAACAACTCGTACATACGAGCATAAGTGTATCTATATTTGTGGTCTTAAAATTAGCCCTTGTTTTTGATATTAAGCTTTATATACATGCTGCTGCAATTTTAATAATCTCAATCAAGTTTTAATGATATTTATTATCAAGAAAACTGAGTATTATCTGAATTTCCCCATGTTTCAAGTAATGACTTGTATTATGAAATAAATTAAGGAGATAATGATATTGATATAGAAACTTAAATTAAGGGTGCTGTGACGAAATGGATAGGCATTCTATCCTGACAAAATCTATTTCAATTTTGTAGTAACGAAATGCTTAGTTTTACCAGTTAATATCTATGCATTCTTGTGTTTTTGTTTATGTGCTTATACATTTATATGTTTTTGAAAAGATTGTATTATCAATACAGCTCAAAACTAAACCTTGTTTTGGTTAAGTGTGTGTTAAGACCTGACACACTTTTAAAAGTCCATTTGACCTACTATGAAAACGAATTTATTATGTGAAATGTCTCACGTTTTCAGTAATGGCTTTTTATTATGAAATTAATTTATGAAATAGTGACACTGACATTCAAATAATTGAGGGTGGTGTGGGAAAGACGCCCTACCCTTGCAAATAAGAAATATATGTAAATTACGAGATTTTGTCCTTGGAAAGGCCCTTGGGAGGGGGATAGACTCGTATTGTATACTGTGATGGTCCTTTACGATATAAGTAAACGAATTGACAATAATGCGAGTGTGTATAAGTTAACGTGAATGAAAATTGTTGTAGAACGATATTGTTTTTAATAGTATAAGGGAAACAACTGCTACACTACACGACGTGGAAATACGGAGAAGCGTTATTCTTCTTAATCACCGTTGCTGGGTTGCGTTAATACTTTAAATAAGTACTTGGTGTTGCTAATTCCTGATCGTTTGTTTATATTTAAAGGCTAGGTTTATAAAGACACTTTTTTGTAGCTAAATGCTCATTCGATGTAAGACCAGTACTCGCTTCGCAAACCGAAACGACATAAAATGTAAGAAAGCGAGTTGCTTCTGGACATAGGGGAAACAAGTTATACGAGTAAATGCGTAGTTTTTTTAGGGAATAGCTATTTCTCTTTGATCAACTGGATACGCTTTTTGAACAGTTGGTTTCCTGCCTATTACCAAATACCATTAATGAAAGCCGGGACAAAAATCGTACATGACTATATCTGGTCGAACTATTTGTTACAAGAGCTTTTTCACATTTTACTCGTCCATCTAGTTGTAAATGAGGAAAGTCGAGCACTGTTTTTTTACTATGATTGTTTAAAATGGAATGCAGATTATATACGGACTAGTACTACTAGTTGTATTTTTATAAAGAACAAAAAAAACACCTTGAATTTTCTTTGTAAGACATAACACATATTTTTAAAAGTACGCATTCCTGAAGGGTGGTGTTTATATTTGTAATTTTTACTCTTTTATAAATTATGTTAAATATGTATTACCACTCCGTTTGATATAAAATAAATAATTAACTTCTTTTGATTTTTTTTATAAAAATGATATATGACTTGATGTATTCCACCCAGTATTTAGAAAAATCATTTGGAAATTAATTGGTTTTCGACATATTTCAATTTACAAAAGCGTTAACCCAGACAAAATATGTAAATTTATGTAAAAGAAGAGTAGCAACACCTTAAATATAGTGTACATACTTTAATTACTTTTAATATGTTCATTTATGTGACAGTACTAACGTTGCTCCGTTTTACTGATAAATTTTAAAACAAAAATCATGAACAACAACGCAGTGACTCAACTGTTGGGTTTTATAACGGAGCATAACAAATTGGTCGATGACCTACGTCAGAAGTGCCAACGTCTGGAGCTACAGGTATTTATAATTGACTATTAAATATTACAAGTATATATGGAGCGGATCCGCTGTCTAATGGTAACATGTTGGACTGTTAATCCAGGGGATCGCAGGTTCTATTTACATAGAAAACAGGTGAATGTTAGAATTTTAAAGATTTTTATTTAGTGATCATAGTGTTATAGTTACTTTTTTAAATACACAGATTTTGATATTTATGATTTTTAACTAAGACTCGTTGCTTACCAAAAAAAAATCTTTTTTATTTAGTTGGCTGCTGAGCAAACCCCCCAAAAAGTGATGAAGGATCAACTTGAACATGCCATGAGCATTGTCGCAAGCATAACGGCAAACTTGCCACACGTAAACTTCCAGGTAAACAATTGTATGTACAAAGTTGATGCTTTTACGATATAATGTTAAATGCTAACATTTGGCTATTTAAATGATCAGTTATACGTTCTATAGCTGCTTGATTTATATGTATTATTAGTAGTTCATGTCGGAGTTTCACTTTCAGTTTTAGTAGAGTTAATGGTGTCCTGGATAGCATTATAGCGCTCTCTTTTTCCCGTAAAAATTGCTTTTAAAGGAAAAGTTTTACACAATTTCAAAGTTATATATTTTTCATTTTGTATTTTTCTTTTGCAACTCTAAAAGTAAAGTACAAAAAGTAGACAACAGACTACAAGAAGTGCACAACACACTACAAGAAGTGGGCAACAGGTGTGTTTTAAATATTTTATTAGGAATATACTTGTAAGGAATATAACAACTTTTCAAACTTATAACAGTAAACAAACAAACAAACATTCTCGTGTGTGTAAAATTTTGTATAAAAAAATACCCTTTTATACCAGATAATACTTTTATTGGTAGATAACTAACAAAATGAATGTGGTTGATTTTAGAATTATTGAAACTATTTACATAAGTAAATGATATAAAATGTACACGATGACACTATGAGGTAAAATATATATGACATGCAAAAAAATATGAGGTAGTATATGAGGTTTTATGAGGTTATATGAGGTTATATACGAGGTAATACATGTAGTTATATGAGGTAATATATGAAGCAGAATATATATGAAGCAGAATATATAAGATAAACAACAGTTAAAAACGTACAATAATTAATTTACAATCACAAAAGATGAAATAAATGAAATGTGATTTTATTGCAGTATGAAGAAGAAAATAGCCTGTGGGTTTTCTCCGGTATGTACACAAAAAATGTTATATTAAAAATAGAATTTCAACCCTTTTCGAGCAGAGAAAATCTGTGACACCGCGTAAGACAACTAACTTGAATTGAGCTTATTATCGTTTTATTTTTGATAAATAAATATGTTGGGTGTATTAATGTAATATTGTATATAATATAAGTTACGAAATAACTTTTTACATTTAATAAATGTATAAGAAAATTTAAAGTTCGAACTGACTCTGGGATTATCAAATACTCATAATAAGAAAATCACTTTGCAGTTTTGGCTTTTGTCCCCTTACTTATAGGTTCTTGTTCTTTTTCAGAGTCTTCTTCCACCCTATCAATATGTACCTCAAATACAACAGGAGACAGGAGGGATTGACGAGGACACAGGAGGCTGGGAGGAGTGCTGAGGAGGCTTAAATGAGTGTCTAGTAGTGTTTTCCCAGCATTTGAGAAACGTGAGGGTTGCTATGTGCGCATGCAATCACGCGATCTCCGTCGGATTGTTTCAATCGAACACATCCATGATATTTGATAAACTCAACGCTCATATTTTTTGTTGTATTTTATACCTGTTCTTATAATACTGATACTGCATATTATCTTAGGTCTTACTTGAAGATAATAAATATCAATTTACCTTCTGTTTGGTTTTCTGATTTTCCTAAAGCTATAGAATGGACACGTCTAAAGAAAAGGGTAAACCAATCAGGTCTCTCTTACAGATCACATAACCCTACATGAGCGTTGAGTTTATCAAATATCATGGATGTGTTCGATTGAAACAATCCGACGGAGATCGCGTGATTGCTAGCAGAGTTTTAATTCACGATGGTCGGAAGTATTATAGACATTTATCGCTATTGGTTCCCTATATTTTTCACCAAGAAATGGCAAGCAATGTTGTACAAGGATATAATCAGCACAGTTCGCTTTATTTTAAAAGTGATAACAATAGTCAAACTAGGATTGAAAAAGAACTCGAAGCACCAGTCGAAAAGGCACATTTACAGCAGTCTGGTTACGGGCGCAGATTTAAACGCATATTATAGATATAGTGTTGCAGATATCAAAGGCGAAGAAGAATTTGCACTGTTGCAGATGACATACACAATTAATGTGTTAGTAAACGCATATAACATAGAGATATAAAAATAGAACATAACCTGTAGACATACAAGCTGGGTATTAAAATGTCATCGAAAATATTACTTATGTAGTATGTATGAATTGTAACCAGATATAAAACTTACTTGATTTAATTTTGTAGTAATTGTAGCTTTAAACCTAATGCTCAGTACAATGAAATGAGTTCATTATTTGGACAGTTGAGATGTTTAATTTTAGCACACCTTTTTACAAACTAAGAGGTATGACTGAATACAATATTAACATAATATTTTAATACAATCATTATTATTTTTAACTGATCTGGCGGCGTCTTTGATACCCAGCATCAACATTTGTCTTGTTTATATATGGAAAACGCTTAAAACATAAATAAAACTGCGACTAAAACACACAAGAACAACTCCGTTTCGTATTATTAGACATTTTATTTTACATCATTAAAGACATTTATTTTACTTAAAAACAAGTACGCGTTGCAAAACTATCAGATACAATTGTGTTATGGAATTAAATGGCGTCTGTATTCTGCATTGTGTAAGGATTGAAAACAAATAATTTCCCAAAGCACTCTAGTCGGAACGAATTAAAGTATCTTTGAATGATTTTCACTGTTTTGTTTCTTCCTCTTGCTCTGCATCCAACTGAGGAACGTCGTAACTGTCCAAGAACTTATCGAACAGAAATCTCCGCTTAAGGATGGCGAACTTTACGGCTTCCTGTTCGTCGTAGTCCTCTGTTTCTTTAAGTTGATTAACTGTTTTCGTTATGGTCATATAGATAGTATCTCGCTTGATAGAGTCAAACCACATCAGCTTTGCCCCAAAACTATTCATTAAGGCCTTTCTGTAAGTACCTCGCATATCCTCAAAGACATCCTTCTTGGCTTCGCTTTCACTAAGGTCGGTATCATCCTGCATAAGTTCACGCACTTTCTCCTCATACTGCGATTGACACTCTTGAAAAGCCTCATCGACAACCTCTTGCCAAGGATCAATACCCGAAGAGTTCTCCGAGGTTACAGACATGTCGTCGTCGCTGTTATCAGACTCGTTTTCATCAACAGATCCAAAAATATCCTCTTGGTCAGTAACGTCAGACATAGCGTCTTCATCCGAATCTTCGTTTGAATGCGCAGACCTTTTATGTCGCAACATATTATCGCGTCTTCCGAAACTTTTCAAACAAATATCACACTGGTGCATCGCAACAAAATCCTTAAGCGCTAATGAGGAGGAGTGAGTGAAACATTCAGCTTTATACCTGCCCGATGGTAACGATGTTTTCGGACTTTTCTGAAGTTTGTCTCGGCGTTTTCTGTCTAGATGGTGCCACCTTTCTAGGTTTCTTGTTGCCCTTATTACCGATGACACCCGCACTGAGCACTTTGCCTTTTCGTTTTTTGCTGGCTTCTTTCATTCTTTGTAATTCCAAGTCAATCCAAGTCCCTTTAGGTTTCGACTGACGGTCAAGCATGCTTTTGGCGATAGCTGTCGTCTGTTCAGCCGGGAGAACCATCCGTATATACATTTTGGAGAGAGGCTCATGTCTGTTTCGAGAGGCACTGCTTTTCAATTTTCTCCTCGTCTTATATTTTCGTGTATCCAATAGATCCATTTTTTCCCACTAATGTACGACTTGACTACTTGTCATCCAAACACTCACTGAGATTGAAAACTTCATGACACTTGATTTTATAGTAGCATTATTAACCGCGCGGGTTTGTACCAAGTTTTTTCTTCAAATGCAGCAAAAATGTTTTCCGATCCTGAAACGTTTGCTCGCAGCATATACATGTGTAGGAATAAAACGCGCAGGTATGCCATACTCGTAAATGGTGCAACAGATTTCTCCAGGAAAAGAAAAAAGTACCTACATTTGACGCACGAATATAGACGAATTTCATTCTCGTTTCGTTCCATTATAAATGCAGATCTGTCAACGGTATGTCGCCGGACACTGACTTTGATTCGACACAAGTATATTTGTTAAAGGCATGCGCACATAGCAACCCTCACGTTTCTCAAATGCTGAGAAAACACTACTAGACACTCATTTAAGCCTCCTCAGCACTCCTCCCAGCCTCCTGTGTCCTCGTCAATCCCTCCTGTCTCCTGTTGTATTTGAGGTACATATTGATAGGGTGGAAGAAGACTCTGAAAAAGAACAAGAACCTATAAGTAAGGGGACAAAAGCCAAAACTGCAAAGTGATTTTCTTACTATGAGTATTTGATAATCCCAGAGTCAGTTCGAACTTTAAATTTTCTTATACATTTATTAAATTTAAAAAGTTATTTCGTAACTTAAATACAATATTACATTAATACACGCAACATATTTATTTATCAAAAATAAAACGATAATAAGCTCAATTCATAAGTTGTCTTACGCGGTGTCACAGATTTTCACTGCTCGAAAAGGGTTGAAATTCTATTTTTAATATAACATTTTTTTGTGTACATACCGGAGAAAACCCACAGGCTATTTTCTTCTTCATACTGCAATAAAATCACATTTCATTTATTTCATCTTTTGTGATTGTAAATTAATTATTGTACGTTTTTAACTGTTGTTTATCTTATAATATTCTGCTTCATATATATTCTGCTTCATATATTACCTCATATAACCACATGTATTACCTCGTATATAACCTCATATAACCTCATAAAACCTCATATACTACCATATATATTTTTGCATGTCATATATATTTTACCTCATAGTGTCATCGTGTACATTTTATATCATTTACTTATGTAAATAGTTTCAATAATTCTAAAATCAACCACATTCATTTTGTTAGTTATCTACCAATAAAAGTATTATCTGGTATAAAAGGGTATTTTTTTATACAAAATTTTACACACACGAGAATGTTTGTTTGTTTGTTTACTGTTATAAGTTTGAAAAGTTGTTATATTTCTTACAAGTATATTCCTAATAAAATATTTAAAACACACCTGTTGCCCACTTCTTGTAGTGTGTTGTGCACTTCTTGTAGTCTGTTGTCTACTTCTTGTACTTTACAAAGAGTTGCAAAAAAAAAATACAAAATGAAAAATATATAACTTTGAAATTGTGTAAAACTTTTCCTTTAAAAGCAATTTCCTACGGGAAAAAGAGAGCGCTATAATGCTATCCAGGACACCATTAACTCTACTAAAACTGAAAGTGAAACTCCGACATGAACTACTAATACTGCATATAAATCAAGCAGCTATAGAACGTATAACTGATCATTTAAATAGCCAAATGTTAGCATTTAACATTATATCGTAAAAGCATCGACTTTGTACATACAATTGTTTACCTGGAAGTTTATGTGTGGCAAGTTTGCCGTTATGCTTGCAACAATGCTCATGGCATGTTCAAGTTGATCCTTCATCACTTTTTTGGGGGTTTGCTCAGCAACCAACTAAATTAAAAAGAATTTTTTTGGTTAGCAGTATCAACTAGTCTTAGTTAAAAATCATAAATATTAAAATATGTGTATTTAAAAAAGTAACAATAACACTATGATCACTAAATAAAAATCTTTAAAATTCTAACATTCACCTGTTTTCTATGTAAATAGAACCTGCGATCCCCTGGATTAACAGTCCAACGTGTTACCATTAGACTGCGGATCCGCTCCATTATACTTGTAATATTAAATAGTCAATTATAAATACCTTTAGCTCCAGACGTTGGCACTTCTGACGTAGGTCATCGACCAATTTGTTATGTTCCGTAATAAAACTCAACAGTTGAGTCACTGCGTTGTTGTTCATGATTTTTGTTTTAAAAAATTTCAGTAAAACGGAGCAACGTTAGTACTGTCACATATATGAACATATTAAAAGTAATTAAAGTATGTACACTATATTAAAGGTGTTGCTACTCTTCTTTTACATAAATGTACATATTTTTTCTGGGTTAACGCTTTTGTAAATTGAAATATGTCGAAAAACAGTGCTCGACTTTCCTCATTTACAACTTGATGGACGAGTAAAATGTGAAAAAAAGCTCTTGTAACAAATAGCTCGACCAGATATAGTCAGGTACGATTTTTGTCCCGGCTTTCATCAATGGTATTCGGTAATAGGCAGGAAACCAACTGTTCAAAAAGCGTATCCAGTTGATCAAAGAGAAATAACCATTCCCTACAAAACTACGCATTTACTCGTATAACTTGTTTCCCCTATGTCCAGAAGCAACTCGCTTTCTTACATTTTATGTCGTTTCGGTTTGTGAAGCGAGTACTGGTCTTACATCGAATGAGCATTTAGCTACAAAAAAGTGTCTTTATAAACCTAGCCTTTAAATATAAACAAACGATCAGGAATTAGCAACACCAAGTACTAATTTAAAGTATTAACGCAACCCAGCAACGGTGATTAAGAAGAATAACGCTTCTCCGTATTTCCACGTCGTGTAGTGTAGCAGTTGTTTCCCTTAAACTATAAAAAACAATATCGTTCTACAACAATTTTCATTCACGTTAACTTATACACAGTCGCATTATTGTCAATTCGTTTACTTATATCGTAAAGGACCATCACAGTATACAATACGAGTCTAGCCCCCTCCCAAGGGCCTTTCCAACGACAAAATCTCGTAATTTACATATATTTCTTATTTGTAAGGGTAAGGCGTCTTTTCCACACCACCCTCAATTATTTGAATGTCAGTGTCACTATTTCATAAATTAATTTCATAATAAAAAGCCATTACTGAAAACGTGAGAAATTTCACATAATAAATTCGTTTTCATAGTAGGTCAAATGGACTTTTAAAAGTGTGTCAGGTCTTAACACACACTTAACCAAAACAAGGTTTAGTTTTGAGCTGTATTAATAATACAATCCTTTCAAAAACATATAAATGTATAAGCACATAAACAAAAACACAAGAATGCATAGATATTAACTGGTAAAACTAAGCATTTCGTTACTACAAAATTGAAATAGATTTTGTCAGGATAGAATGCCTATCCATTTCGTCACAGCACCCTTAATTTAAGTTTCTATATCAATATCATTATCTCCTTAATTTATTTCAAAATACAAGTCATTACTTGAAACATGGGGAAAATTCAGATAATACTCAGTTTTCTTGATAATAGATATCATTAAAATTGATTGAGATTATTAAAATTGCAGCAGCATGTATATGAAGCTTAATATCAAAAACAAGGGCTAATTTTAAGACCACAAATATAGTTACACTTATGCTCGTATGTACGAGTTGTTTCCCGTAGACTATATATTGTATTTATACCTACAGTAAATACATTGGAACTAAACAACAATGAAGTCAAAAACGTCACTCTTGTATACACCTAGATGTATTCCACTCTACCAGTAACTTCCCATACACCATGTATTATGTTTATACGATAGCAAACATGGAAGAACGCTCCCCTCATCCCGTCGGAGCCAATTCCTCCGTTGGAAGATCGCTCCCCTCATCCGTCGAGCCAATTCCTCCATTGGAAGATTACTCCACTCATCCCATCGAGCCGATTCCTCCGTTGGAAGATTACTCCCCTCATTTATATACTACTGGTAGACCAATCCAACCTTTGGGTAACTTTGATGCAACCTTTGGGAGACTCGTGTCGCCCATAGGATATATGTTGTGTCGCCCAAAAGTAATTGTGTTTTTTTCTATTAATTTATTTTTTAAAATAATAAAACAATTTTGCAAACGATTTTGAACGCTTTAAAAAGGTTCAGTTATTAAGCACTAATCAGCAGGAAAACCATTTTAGGAAAAATCATGAATTTCAAAAAAGTGTGTATATTTTGAAAACAACCTTTGGGATACATTTATATTTTTAATAATAATTTTCTTGTCATAGTTATATGTTTAAGATAAGAGTTCATAAATGTGAAAAACAAAACTGTTTTTAACAGAAAATTTAATTGTGTTCAACTTAAAAGATTTCAAAATTCCCTCAAAAAAAATAGTTTCGAAATATGCGTAAATTCCGTGTTATTGTGTCGCCCAAAGGTTGATGTGAATGCAATACTTTACAAAATATAAGAAAGACCTGTACTTTTCGTTGCATTTGTTACTTTATTTAAAAGTTTATAGACACAAATGTCAAAAGTGCTTATCATAAAAGTTTTATCTTAAAATGTTTTATTGAACAATTGCGCCACCCTAACTATCCAGGGTAGCGGCCCTGACGCAACTACGTGAGAACAACGAATGGCAATTCTAGGTTCATATGCTAACTCTCAGATAAAACTAATAAGCTCAGAGTGAACCATTACAAGCCAAATACAGCACATATATCTTAGTCATGGACCTATAGTGATTCATAACAGTTGCTTGACATATTTTAGTATTGTGCCATCACAGATTTAAATGTTTTTCACTGCACATATCATTTTATCATGAAAACTTATAAGGTTGCCTACAAAAAATATGGCCTTTTATACAAAAGCTGTATCTAAAATCTTTAATCGCTACTAATTGACCAGTCTGTATCTACAGAAACATAAATCAAAGGTAACAATTTCCTATATGGAATGCGTAAAGACTGCATGCTGCCCGTAACCATTCCAAAATGTTTGGTCTTACCGTACTAGTCATTAAATAACACTTTTTTTATTTCCGTTGTCAACAAATTTTGCGGAATTCATTAAAAAAACAAGTGGTTTAGGTTATTTATTTTTTGATCTTATACCTTTTTTATTATGTTACAGGCTCAGTTAATATATGTTTATTTCTTTATAAAAGAACGGTTTAGCAAACGAAAAACTGTTCATCGCGTAATGATGCGTTAATACTATTACCAGGCAGTTGAGCGGCATTAACTTTATAGTGAATGATTAGTTGACTGACTGTTTTCATGTAATCATATATGTGTTTCATTTATCGGCGAAAAGAACTGCAAAAATTATATGTACGTCAATAGCTTTGAATTAGGACAAAACATTATTATGACTGACTGTTATAATGTAATTGTATGTGTGTTTCTATTAACGGTAAAAAGAACTGCGAAATGGTATATTACTGAAAAATATATGTACGTAAATAGTTTTGAATCATATTATGGTGACAATCGTATGAAAAGTAAACCCATACATATGTATGACAAACATACCTTTTGAGTGATAAACTTTTTATTCTTGCTTTATTATCCATTTATGGAAACTATTTATTGCTGATAATAGGATTTTAAACATGTATTTAGTAGCTTAGAACGCACTGAACATGAATGACTGGTGGGTCCGACAGTAATCAATTATTGTCTCATAATAAGGAAATTCTGTGTTTTACGCATCTTTCTTCCATATCTAACTCGGTATCCTTCATAACAACCATTATTTTTCTCAGTTTCGGTAAATGGTGGTACTTCTTATGTGGGAGTGAGAGTGCATCTTTAAATGAGATTCCCTGTCAGTTACTCTTCTACTAAATTTGTAACACATAAAATGTCGCAAAATAATTCTCTACTGTTTAATGTCCAAAGAAAGTCCAAATTTAAGTATACTCAAATCTAATGTTTGTAAACATCCAACAGTTAACCGCTTGAACCCTGAACTGAGCGATGAAGAGACAGCACTAGTGTCCCGTCTGAGAATGTCCTGCCGTTGGAACTTAAACTGAGCAATTGCATAAAATAGTTTTGTTGTTAAAAACAGGTCAAATAAAATGTGATCCCAACAATCATAAGCAATTTTGCTGTACTGTGTTTATATGGTTACATCGTAAACGTGCTGTCTTTTAATGCCAGACCCTTTACCCATATCATGTAGTTTTAAGTCGCTGTAAAAAACTCATGGATATGTGTTCACCTTTATATTAGTGTAAGTAAGAGTGTACATTTTCCAGATTAGCATAAAAGTTGTGTCTTAGAAATATTTTTTTTTGAATGTAGACAATACAACGCGTTATCTCATGACTTAAATGTCGAGTATATGACGATATATGTTTATGCAAGCCGTGTTTAAATTTATTTGGAATACACAGTGACTTAATTAATGTTAAAATTGAAATGTGACAAATACTTCAAACATCATGAAATGTCGATAAAATCTATAAAAAGAAAGCATTGGGTGTGACTGTTGGTCAAGGGTATTTTGTGCATTGTACACGAGAGTAACTCGAAAGTATGTGCTTCTGGTCATACTGATAAAGTGATATATTTTCACATTCAGATAAGTTAGAAACCGTTTACTTTTAACTCAAAATGGCCCCTAAACGGTGGCAATATTAAGTTATCAGAAGACCATATTTCCTTGATTGGATATAGTTCCACTCCGGACCAGGATTCGAAGCAGGGTTTCGTGCGAAACAACAATGCCGCTCAACCGCCTAGTAAATGACTCATTTTTATAAAAAAAATATATAATAATTGCCCTTTTTAGCATTGTCGTCACTTTCAAATGTCGAAGCACAAACCTGGCACCCATATCGGAGAGCCAATGTCAAAGTTTGTAAACAGATACATTTTCAATACTTATCCTTTCGGCCAGCTCCTCAGTGTACGACCTTGCAATATATGCTGCAGCAGTCCTCAAATTCTTACACTTGTTTTAAATTTTTGCGAAACTGATCAAACCATCATTTGCTAAAATAATATCTTTAACCAGTTTTAAAAGAGTAATCAAAGTAATGGTAAACATACTTTTTCACTATGGTCCTTTTAACACTCGTTTGGCAAAACGTCAGAGACTTTCAGTTCTGGTATTTCAAGCTCATCATTGTGCAAAAACTACTAGCAAAGAAATTTCCATATGTCGTATTAAATAAGCAGGACTCGTGTACTTAACTATTTAGCCATTTAGTACCTTTTTAAAAGTCCAAATAATTCAAGTAAAAAGATGAATAACGATTTGTGTCCCCGTATTATAGCTATACACATACTCTGCTGTATAAGTCAATTAAATGATCATCTCAATACCTGCATTTGCATTCTTATATCAATACGCAACTTTCCACAATTACAACTGCACTCAGCAAACGTAATCTACAAGGTATTTTTTCAATTAAACTAAACGTTCTCGAAAAAACACCATCATCTTTTAAAGATAGTATATGCTTGCTAATAATTTCCTTTGCCAACACATTTAGAGTTTAAAGTTGATTCTTAATGAGATCATGCAGTATAAGTCACTTGAAATGTGGACTACGCCAAACGTTACATATAAGGTAGGGAGTAATTTTCAACATCATATTAAACCCTTATCTGGAGCTTTGGTTTCATGAACAATGCACTGCCACGGATAAGGAATGAAGGAAATTTTAGTAGAATCTACTCTACTCTTGAAACCTGACTTAATTCATTACCAGGGTATGTTAGCTCAACTAAATGAATCCCAACAAAATGCATTGGACATTTTAATTAGGTTTATGTTAAAGCCTTCTTTTTACAACGCCAAATACCTATGGCTCGAAAACCCACTTACTATTTATATATATATATATGTTTGATGTACATACTTGTATCTTAATTATGCGCTCTACGTATATCTTTGGTGGAAAAAATGAACAAATTGATATGAACACATTTATATCAGTTCTTTTTAAAAAAAAATATTGACTGAAATTACTGAGACAAACTGAGAAATATTCACATACTTTCCGTTTGGCATTATATGACTATGATACAAATTGTAGCAGGTCGATAGCCTTTTAACGTTTTACGCCATTTAATTTGAGTGGTAAAAATGTATAATATGCATTTATTTAGGGTTAAAAGGTTGTTAGTAAGTGCTTACACAAGATTATGGTTTAATGCGACACACATTTTATAAACACAGGGATAAAATAAGAATCTCAATAAAAATTGTCAAGACATTTAAAACATAGAAAATATACTCATGAAATAACTAACCCCCCCCCCCCAAACAAAATGCTTGTAGGATAAAATGAATGATTCATTTAAATCATTATGAATTTATATTTAACGCCTAATTAGCATTTAATTACATCATGATATGATTCATATTTTCCGGGTTTTGACAACTTCGCAGAGGGAGTACCCCTGTCCGAAAACGATGACCCACATTCTATTCTAAACGACACTGTACATGCAGATATTATCATTCATCGGCCGAAGCAAAATCGAAACACATGTATATAGGATTCTGCTTTTTATATTACGTTCTGTAACTCGCAGATAATTAAATAATTGCTTATTTTACAATTTCAATCGCGTTATATTACGTTAAATGCAGTTTATTCGAACTATATTAACCGCATAACATAGATTGAGAACTCATTACAGCGTTATTTATAGCAAGCTTATTAATAAGCAGTAGCTTTTGCCCTGGAGGTATTTTCGATGCGAATGTAAATGTAAATTAGGCCGGTGACTACCGCAGTTTTAACCGCGCTGGGGTTGATACGACCAAATTAATTAATTCATTTGGCATTAATTCGCCAAAAGTTAAAAATGTTATGTCGAATTGCCGATCCGATTTTAGGAATACGATTATAAAAGTATGCAGGCCTAGCTGCCTACAGCCTTATTAAGAACATACGAACTACCAGAATGCACCTGATTGCACCATGGTAAACAATTTTTAGAAGTTGAGGTAAACACATTCACGAATAGAGGAAGAGCTACGCTCCTGACTATGGCTGTAAACCGAACACTAATTTATTCTTATTGGCATGCTGTTGAACGTGTGTGTGTGGTCTTAACTAGGATCAGGGCCTGTCCCAAAATGTCAGGCCCAAGTATTGGTGGTTGAGTGCGGGACGCGATGTTTACTCTTCCGAGGAGCCTCAATGTTGTTTTTTTTCAATGCCAATTGAACAACATGATAAAATATTAGCTTTGTTGTCATAAGTGACCATGCCCAAGCTGTCCCTGGTTTCCTTTTTACGAGTATTTTGAAATTTTCTCTCGATCACAGGACTTTTGATAATTTGTATGTAGCCTCATGTTATGGCTGTTAACTAAAAAATCAAATGATATTCCTTTGGCCAAAGCATGCCTTGGCCTTCGTTTATAACGTCTAAAGTAAAAAACATTTTTTTTCCTCTGAAACAGCAAGGCACAGACCCTTGAAATAAGATCTTAACCATTATGTAATGGTGCTCAACACAATTTGTTCAAATTAAGTTTTTGCTGTCCGGACTGGCCCAGTGTGGTACAAGGTTTTCAATATACTTTGTCTTACTTTACAAATCTTCTTTGCCCGAATTCAAGACATCTACTCTCACTCACACTCCAACCACATTCCTGTAAGAGAAACTCAAGTAACCAATTGATTGGAAAAAAAAGAAGTGACACTCAAGTGATCTGGCCCCGATTTCTCCAAACATTTTAAGTCCCTTATAACAGGATTTAGCTAATGTCATTATTGTTTGTTTTCAATTTATTGCATTATATTAACTTCTTTCAGAAATTTTATACTTTAAATAGAAATTATCTCTATGATAATCACAAAACACCATTGTTCATTTATAAAAAATCAATTTATGTCAGTATTTAAGCTAAATTAAATAAGCTACTTAAGCCTGTTAAGCTTAAGAAGTCTCAATAAATTTGGGCCTGTTCATATCCACATGCCTCGCTTACACTCCACTTCATCAAGTGACCAATACGGTACAAATACATTATGTTTTAATGATCATATCTGATTATCTGCTTCACTATCATGGTGGTGTTTATAGTATACGATGTAAACATATGTGATTTGAGTACCTTTTTGTCAGTAATTGCGACAAACAAATGACAATTAAAATTATTATTCTTAAAATGAAACTTACCTTTTAAAACAGTTCGCTAATAAAAAATAAACATTTTGGATTGTAAATAACAGTTTTAAAATTCGTTAAAATGCATGTTTTCTGTTTCCTGTTGTTTTTAAAATATAACCGTTTTCAATTGTATCACGTGATTTGAACATATTCGTATATAATCGTAATGTAATTTAGTCTGCATGAAGTGGGCTTAGCGTTTGAAAATAAATTAAAAATGGAAGTTGAATGCACTTTATAAAAAAGCACATGGATATAAAAGGCGAATTCATCTACTTCTTAAGGAAAATAACAACTCGGACAGAAAGCAAATCAAGAAATGTAGGAAAACTAAGATCGTATAATGATGACAGAAACAATAGTAATAATATTAATAATAATAATAAAAATAATCCAAGATTATTATTATTATTATTATTATTATTATTATTATTATTATTATTATCATTATTATTATTATTGTTTCTGTCATCATTAGCCGATCCGATTATAACGTCGCTAGGCCGCTTACTTCACACAACTAAGCCGCTATTTTCACGTACATAATGCTGTTTTTTATTGCAGTCATCGATGAATTACAACCATCAAGTTTTCAAGGCGGTCAAGATCAGCATAAAACAAAACAAATATGTGAATGGTGCATCCTTCTGAAAATTGATGTCTTCACAGAAGTCACGTTTTTTAAGTACATGTACTCCAACGGACTGTCCCGGTCTATCGATTATTGTCGGGGAACGATCATGCCCCATAGTCGTTCCAAATTTATTAAATATTTCATCTTTACTGCTTGTCATGTACATTATGGGTGGTCTAGTCGTGCACTTACAAATGTCCCACACACAAAACACTTACGTGTTACTCATTTCTGAGCCGTTATTACAGAGGATTAACTCATTGTGTGTGGGCGAGATTGGTTAATCTGAATTCGGCCCTTTATTTCCGAGTCCAGTCTTAGACCAAAATTGTCAAAATTATGCACCTAGAAAAAAAGCTGACCAGGCACATTGGCTTGTATTCATGAAAATCTTATGACCAGTAATATTCAAGTTCAATATTTTATTTGCTAAAGGCCACCGGCCCAAGACAACAAATATGTATATTACAAATGTGCAAAAGCAACAATGGTAACATCGGTTGAACAATTTACAATATAATACAAAAACAATTACAAAACAAACAAATGAGAGAAAAATCCCACAAGAAACCAACAAGAGAATGGAAAAAAGAACAAAAAAAAACAAAAAAAAAAACAAAAAACACAAAAAAAACCACAAAAAAAAACCACGAAAGCTAAAGAGTTAAGAAATAAAGAAGTGCAAGTCGGAATACAGATTCGAATGTGTAGCATGCATTAAATACCTTTTCGAAACGAAATAGAAGGGATCTAAAGAGTACACATTGTAATAAAATACTATACACAATACTCTAGCACAGAAAACACCCCTGCAATAACTTGCATCCCGTCTAAGTCATCGAGACGTCACCCACGCAGGTGTGGTTAATCTAGTGATACCCACCGATACGTCAGGCACACATCTCAAAGGCCCCCGAGGTCACAAGTAATTACAGATGTTACACAATTAATATCATTACCGAACAAAAGTACACAAGTTACTGAGGTAAGTATTAATTTTACTTATAACATTTTTACAACGCTTGTAGTAAAGTATTTCTATGTTGCATAGCAAAGTATATATACATAGCAATATCCCTTAACAAATTTTCATTTTTTGTACGCATCAAGATGATACAATTGTTAAAAGTGGCATTTTCATAATATTTCCTTGGTAAATATGTTTTTCTAATATTAGAGTAAAAAGGACATTTGAGCAAAAAATGGTATTCTGTTTCAACAACATTTTTACATAATTTACAAAACCTTTGATCACGATGAATATTAGAGTATCGACCATATTCAATCTCAATGTTATGTGATGGGCATCGGAAACACGCAAGAGCATTTCTATATTTGCGTATATTGACGCAGTCTAAGTAAATTTCATGGCACAAACTTGATTTAAAACAAGAGTAAAATTTAAGTTTTTCAGAATCTATAATAGAAGAATGCCATTCCTGGCGATACTGGTCATTAAGTGATTGTTTCAACAAAGCAATAAAATGAGATTCATTCAATACTTCTTGGTTATACCAAACGTATCCAAATCCACAACTAAGCAATATATTCTTTACATATGTCACCCAATTCCTATGACCATGTTGGTCTGCCATCATAAGCATACTATAAGCCTTTTTAATATATCTGTCATCTCCTACCTTCAAAATTCTAATCCAGTAATTAATAACCCGGCTTTACAGATTCAATATACATAGGAAAACGACCACACTCGCCTTATACAGCAACATTTGTAGTTTTTAGTGGTAAACTCATATAGTGCTTACAGGCATTAATGTGGACTTGTTCTACCACACATAATCGTTCTACACCCCAAATCTCTGAGCCATATAACAATACTGGTGCAACTTTGCTATCATATATCTTAAAAAATGAAGATTTAGATAATATTCTTCACTTTGAAATGACATATGTGTGGATTTGACTGAATAAGTTTTATAAATGGCACCCAAATATATCTCATATAAATTCACAAGGCCACTTGAACCGACCTCGGAGGATTAGATGTAAATACAAACCGAATGAGTCTGAGTGTTAAATATACATGACAAGGAGAAACTATCAGCTACTTGGAAATATAAGTGACCTGAAAATACTGGGCTACATGATGTACATGCACTGGACTTCTATAAAAATCAAATTTTCAAAAGGATGCGCATATCACATAATTGTTTTGTTTCGTACTGATTATGAACGCCCAGCAAATCTGATTGTTGCAATACATCCCTTGATGCAAGAATAGGCAGCTAGCTGTAAGTTCGTGAAGTTAGCAGCCGAGCGGCCGTGCGGCGCGAAATTGCGCGAATTAGGGTCCTATCAGCATAGATTTGTTCTCTATTCAATGAAATTGAACATCCGTTTTGGGGAAAAAACAATGATAAATCAAAGCATATTTATTCATAGATAAACAGAAATCATTTTTATATGAGCTTTCTCCTTTAACAATATTTTTTTTTTCTAAAAACTTCAACACTCTGAAGCGAGTATAAAAATATTCAATCAACCAGTCCAGCTAGGGAAGATGCTAGTATTCGCTAAAGGATATTGATTTGTGAAAAGGAACATTAGATTTATCAATGTTTTAGAAGAAAACGAAAATAAAATAATTAGGAAGCAATTTAAGCCGCTAGGCTGCCTGGTCGCCAGGCCGCTTGCTTCAAGCAGCTTGGCCGAAATGCCGATAGGCCGCTAACATCACGTACATTGCAGCTTTGAGGTTTTACGCATTTTTATTATTCAGAGTGTGGTCAGGGAATTGATATGCTTTTCATAGCGAACAGTCAGTTGGATTATTATTCTTATAAGTAGTAGTAATATAATAATTGTTGATATCATTAATATTATTATTATTATTATTATTAGTAGTAGTAGTAGTAGTAGTAGTAGTAGTAGCAGTAGATAATTTAAAAAAAAATCCTACATCACTCGAGTTGTTATTCACTCCGAGGTGTAATTTTACAACCCGAAATAGATTCATTCGCTAATTTCTGTCCATGTGCTTTTCTTTATTAAGTGTTTCCGACTTAACATTTTGTGTTTTAACATTTAAGACCGGTTTTTGCTAAACAAACACAAAAACAATTATGTTCGAAAACACATTTAGATAAGGTGATAAAATGAAAATAGACTATTTTATTTTCTCCTTTTTTAAATCAATATTCATGTATAAAGATTGATTAATTTGTACTGTGATTTAAGGTATTTTTCAGATCAATATACAGCAGTCGTACCTGGTTGACAATACGTTTAATATCAGTTTAATTCTAAACTAACTTAGTTACATAACATCGATGTTGCACGGATGATCTTAACAAGCGAAGTTCTAAAATATAATCCGACTGTAGAAATAATGGCACAGTCTTACTGTTATCGTGACGTGATATTATGACATGCGTAATCAAGTAGATAAAAAGCTATTAACTTATTTTTATTTTAAATATACAGTTCATGTTGACCGCAAAGTCAGTATTATCTATTATATCGCCTCAATCAATAAAGATATTTGGGTCCAGCTTATAAGTAATTAATTGTATATTATTATTACTATTATTATTATTATTATTATTATTATTATTTTTATTATTATTTGTTTGATTGTTTGATTGTTGTTTGTTTGTTTGTTCATTCGTTCGTTCGTCCGTTCGTCCGTTCCTCCGTTCGTCTGTTCGCTCGTTCGTGCCTGCATTCATTCATTCGTTCGTTCGTTCGTTCGTTCGTTCGTTCATCGTTCATTCATTCGTTCATTCGTTCATTCATGCGTTCATTCATTCATTCATTCATTCATTCATTCATTCATTCATTCATTCATTCATTCATTCATTCATTCATTCATTCATTCATTCATTCATTCATTCATTCATTCATTCATTCATTCATTCAATCAATCAGTCACTCACTCGATCACTCGATCACTCGATCGATCACTCACTCACTCACTCACTCACTCACTCACTCACTCACTCACTCACTCACTCACTCACTCACTCACTACTCACTCACTCACTCACTCACTCACTCACTCACTCACTCACTCACTCACTCACTCATTCATCCCAATAAAGCCATCTGGACAAATGCATTTACACATTAATCAATGTAACACAGACCAATCATTTATTAGAAATATGAACGCACGCGCAAATCACACGCTCACGCACTCGCACATGCACACACGCACACGCACACGCATTAATCTACTTTGTATCGATCCATTATTATCATCATTTATGCACACAAATTATGTTTGTAAAACATTAAGGGGATATTCATTAATAGACAGTCACACATAAAACGTATTTAAAACAGTTTATCGGTCGATTAAAAAACATATAATATTATGTAGTAAACTATACGTAACTCGTTAATATGTATAAAACATAATTTACAAACAAAAAACTCATTCTTATTTCAGCTCTGTTGCAACTGACATAAATTATTTCTTACAAGTTGTTAGAATTAGTATGTTTACCTCCAAAAAAATCCAAACTGCAGAAGGCACGTATGTGTTTCTTGTATCGTTTTGTTTGCCCAAAATGAGCGATATCTTGTCTTAAAGATTAAAAGTGAGCTAACACGATTACAGACTTTTTGTAAACGTGTACATGAGACATAAAAATGCGTAACGAGTCCGTTTATTAAACGTCAAAGTAAAACATAGTTTAAATACTTCGTGGATATGCATCGCAAGCTTTAACAATTTGATGTATGTCGTTCAAATACTAAATTAAATGTTTTAAAGACTTATTTCTAAAATTATATATTTTAATAATTGATGTTTAAGAATTTCGTTATTAACTTATTCAAATGCTATGATATTTCCATCCGGATAGGGAAATAAACTGTCTGCATTCGGATTATAGGATTTGTTTTGATCATGCAATTATACATTGGGTATGTATTCATTCTCATTCATCAGTGGTTTTATAATGATATTTCTAACGCATAGCATCATCACTCGAGTGGAGAGATAAGGTTGGTTTAAGCCGATTAAGAATAGTTCGTTCTCAAGAGGTTTAACACGTTCTCAAAGGCAGATAAACAAATATCTGCTATTGATATCTACTGTATAAACATACACTTGGTCGTATCCTTTCAATCTTTAAGATGCAGGTACAGATAGGTAGACACATTTAGCAGTTAGTTTCCTGCTTCGAGAGTTATTGCAAATATCAGGATAATTATATTGTATTAATTTTGATTTACTGTTATAGTATTATTGATGGCATTTTTAAATAAACCAAATTGACAATACTATTATCATATGCTATATTAAAGGGGTTATTTTTGTCTATAATAACAAAGTGTTTTTCCTTAAATAAGAAAATGTCTGTATAATAATGCTTTAAGTAAAATCTTTAACAATAACGCATTAAATTTCACTGAACTAGTCGCAACTTTTGCATCAGCCAAGCCTGGTCTGGCCTGGCATTTAAAGATGAATGGTTAAAGGATATATATATACAAGCGCCACATGTAACAAGTTTCTTCGAAATCCTCAAGACAACTAAAGCAGTAATTCAAACTAAATTCATGATGCACGTACATTACGTATCTGCAATAAACTAAGTCGACAACACATAAGAATCAATTATTACTAATATCTTCTTTAAATCAACTTGAGTGTTTCGTTGCTTGTTCCAAAATCATATTTCCATTTAAGTTTTATAATTACTTAGCATCGCATGAAAGTGAGTATCTGAAGAATGTTTAAAAAATGCAGTCAACTAGTTAATCAAAGTATCTGAGGTACCCTCCATGTGTGAACGACATCAACCTTAAATAGGCTCTATTTTAATCAAGTGAAGATAACTGCTAAACATGTAAAAGATAATAACCGCAACAAGAAGCCAATAACTAGAATGGATAAGCCGAAATACAAAGTATAACCACGGTATTAGGAAGTAATATCACCGTAGCAGCTAATCAGAAAAAAATGCACTTAGACTGTTAAATGGTGAAATGCTAAATAACATTTAAAATATTAGATATCTCTGCTTAATTTGTTTACGCCCATGTCATTTTTCAGAAATAGCGATACGGGTAACGGTGTAAGTTCATGTTTTACATAATTAAACGAAAAAGGTCTTTATATGCAAAGTTTAAGATTAAAACTACTAAATGAAGGTGATGTGACGCACAAAGACCAAGTTCTGGTACAAAGGGGACACTTAGGGCTACAATCTGATACAAGCCAAGCTATTATGCAAGTATGTGGACTCTGTGGGGGGGGGGGGAGCGGATTAAATAATACTCGGGTATAGTAATACTATAAGTCAGAAAGTAAGTAAGTAAGTTTGACATTGACATGTGCACAACACAAATGATATTCACAAAACAATAAGTCACCTTAATGTTAACATTTCTCAAGCATTGGTACATATATTAACTTATATAAGTATGTAAGTCGCGGTCCTGTTTCTCTTAAGCAAATAGTGTGTACTATTAAAAATTAAAAGTACTCATAAAGATTTCCAGAATACCGAACAGTTAATGTGTTAATCTAACTTCCTTCAGTAAATGAGGATACTTGGTCGGTTATACAATGTTAAAACATATACATGTTTGATACAAAATTAAATGACACAAGACATACTAATACAAGTATAAATGCTATGCATACAGTGTACTTTTTCTTAGAGCATAAGCTTTCACATTATTTCAATAACTACCTCATTTTTTTAATTCACTAAAAACGCTAATTTTTCGCTGTCAGTAAGATAAATGAAATGATCTTCAGAAAGCACAGGACCGATGCATGAAATTATTGTATTAGTATACAATGAGCACTTTAATACAGAATGACACTCATTTTCAACCTCTTGGGCTTCGCATAGTCTACAAAATCTTGCATCCAAAGGTTCACCTAGATAGATACCGCCCAGTTTCTATTCTTAAAGGTAACATACCAGTACGTGTTTGGGCCAGCAAAGAACGTTCATTTTTGGTCAGGCCTAAGTCCAAATAGCTTTCGTATTTAAAGTATCGCTTTAATACCGTATACGTTCTTAATTTCGACATAGATTAGACCCCTCTTGACAAAATGTTTATATAGTGGTTTGTTATTGAAACTGTCTATATGCCCTATGTGTGTCACGATCTTCTGAAACTCGCTTTACCAATTACAAGTTCACCTGTTATAGTCCATTTAAAACACCTGGGTGCACAGTCCGTTTAGGTTCACTGAGCACGAGCCTATTCCAGAGGCGCAACATGTTAATCCAACGTCTATTACGGGTTAGGATATAAGCCAGTGTTGCCAGTAAGCGCGGAAACAGGGGCGAATCTATGTACGCCAAGGGCATATCTTATCAACGGTTTTGGACATTGTGTGAGGATTGGAACTGCTTGAATCTCCATACTGAGGTCCAGTAATATACAGGTACAACACAAGAATTATACAACTTAATTCTCGTATGGCCTGAAACCAATGTCTTTTAGTTTATGCCCTTTGAGCCATTGCATGTGAAAATAAAATCGCCTTTGTCATGGAAAATTACTCCGAGGTATTTATATTTGTTAACAAATTCAAGTTCACTTTCGCCAATTCGAAATGAGTGTTGAATTCGCTGTGTGCGGCCTTTCCGGAAATTCATGTATTTCAACTTAGACGTATTGACAACGACACACCAACGTGTATAGTAACTGTTGAGGGCTTCAAGCATGTTTTGCTACTTTTCTTCGGTGTCATTAACACTATATCGTCAGCTTACATGAGGATACAAATTTGACTGTCCCCGATAGCGATGCCACATCTTCGGAAGTTGATTTCCTTAACGAGAACATTGGCAAAAAATGCAAAAAGCGTCGGTGACAATGTGCAACCTTGTTTCACACCAGTGACACAAAAAAACCAGTCCGTTTTCGAAGTGTTAAACCGGACACAAGATAGAGAATTTGCGTAAACATTCTTTACTGAAATATAAAACTTCTCATATATTTTGTTAAGTAGTAGTTTGTATAAGAGCATGTCCCTGTGAATGTTACCAAAACAGCGTCGCAAGTCGACGTACATTGAAAAAGCAAAATAAAACGTTTATCAATAAGTTGAACATTTATTGCAGTGTAAATAATGTTTCAGTTTCCTAATATGTTGTTTCACATTTTATTAATTTCCTTAAAATTTAAACCTATAGTCATGCGCGTAGACTGTACGCAAATACACAAGTGCGTAATAATTTTTGTCATACCAAAAAACAACAACCCGCATTTGAAATCAACACCGAATGAGGATAGGAGGTGAATGGGTTAAAATGCTCTTCGTCAATGAACTAATTTCGAACTGCGTAATCCCAAATCGGCCCTAGCTACGCATATGAGAGCGATTGACAAACAACTGTGATTTAGTTATGCGAGTATGTTATTTCCTCCTTTGTTGTTTTACAAAACAGTTAATGCTCGGTGGGTAAGTTCTGGATTGATGAAAGGAAGCATTTAGCGTGCCCCGGCCCTGCTTCGCTTTGTACACAAATGGGATGTCTCTGTGGTCATAAGATATCTCAAAAATCAGTAAACAACAGATAAGCTGATTTCTTTAAAACTCTGTATGCTAATGGCTCTTTTTTCTGGCGAAAGAGCCAAGGCCTTACAGCTGTTAAATATTAAAAACATACGGTGGATACGGTCCTTTTTCCGACAAGCCCTTGGTTCGAGCTTTTTCCTATCATGTTACTTTAGTATTGTTATAGTCAATAAGCCTAGGTGTCGTTAGCGCAGTACTGTAGGCCGAATATTTTCTTGGCCCAAATTTTAACAGCCTTGAGATTTAAATGAAACTTGGTACACATGCAAATTTCCAGAAACAATAGGCTCATGTCCAGCAAGATCATACATAATATTTCAAGACTTGAATGATTCAATACATGTACATCTGCTCCTATGTATTTTAATTTTCATAACTAAAATTGTTCATCATTGTAAATACAGTGCTCAAGTTTAAAGCTGCATTCTCAGACTGACCATTTTGACAAAAAATGTCTGAAAACCAGTGATATAAGATTGCTGATGGAAGATCAGAAAACATTTTTACAGAATTATCTTGACCGTTTTGACAAAAAAATGTCTTTGTTTGAAAATGGATATATTTATGGTTAGAAGCGTTTCTAACGCTTTAAGAAAATGGAGTCTTTTGACAGTGTTTCAAACAACTGAGGTCTGTTATTTTGTGAATCATCTTATATGACTGACTGAATTGAAGGCAATGATATCAAAATCAGTTAATCTGTTAGATTGCAGTTTTAAAGGTGCATGTCCCTAAAGGTCAGTTGGCAGGAGATCTCATCAAATTTAATGAAGAATCATACATTCAATGATGCAATTCAACTTATTCATTTTGATGAGAATCAGCATTTAAAGAAGTTACCATAAACTCTGATTTTTTTGCAGTGCTTTTTTATGACAAATTTATCATTTCTGTAGAAAATGTCTGACACTATCATACAAATTGTAGCAAAAGAAACAAAAAATAGGTTGTACAGAATTAATGTTTATTTAAATATCTATAAAAAGAGTTGTTCATATAATAAAACATTATGATGCACATTGTAAATGTAAAACATAACTAAAGTACAAGGACATAAAAAAATATTTAATTTTATATATTTAATGATTTTTGAATAATAATATTTCTTATGATAACAATAATAATAATAAGTGTTGAATACTAAGCACTTAACATATTATACATGTATGAATATCAATAATAACAGTAAAAAAAAACAACAGTTCAACCAACAAAAGAGATCCAACAAGTACTAGCAATGGGAATCAAATCAATATGACCCAAGAGTGATTCAAATAACACTAGTTGTCTATCACACATTCTGTCCAACAAGCAGTCCAAACAACACTGGTGGTCCAACCAACACTTCCAGTCCAACCATTTATAATTGTTCAACCAACACGTATGGTCCATCCAATATAGCGGCCCAGTAAGCAATAGATGCCAAACCAACAATAGCATGTCAGGTACTAGCTGTCCATCACGTTGCTACCAATCTAGCAGCCCAACCAATTGTAGTGATGTTTTTCATTGAAAGTAATGATCTCAGTAGATAACATCAGCATATTTGAATCATATCTGTAAAGAAAGGAATGGAACATAAAAAGCATATTTTTATAAAAAAAGTAAGTTACTCTCAGACTTATTTATGAATGGGTTTTAAGACAATCTGGAACCCGATTTAATTCCAGGCCTGGGGGTATGCGACTAGTCCGGTGGCCATCATAATATTTGAAAATAACAAATGATTCAGAAGACTACACAGGTGACAGCATGACATAATTACTCTAAGTAAAATGTTTATTACATAGTTATAAAATACACACAGCAGTATAAATATCATAATTTATATTGATGATGATTTATTTATGTTCATTCATAAGACTATTAGTTATACCTGGTAATGTACATACAGATTCCTCATTAGATTATGACTGTCAGATAGTAAAACAGACTAATGTATTATTTGTGTTAATTTTCAAAACAAATGTTTTAGAATAGACGAGAATTTGTTGTTTATAAAACTCCAATAAGAATAGTAACTGCAGTCTTTTCTGAACCATCTACCCCACCCACCAGAACTAACTGTCCAAGTAAACAGTCAAGCGATTTATAGCTCATGACATTCAAATAATATCACAATAATGTAATATAAACTCATTAAAATGACAAATCTAATAAAAATAAATAAATTATAACAAACCTGGAATGATAATTTGTCCGTATTTATCGCTGTTATTGTACTTCGTCATAACCCGGAAATAAACCGGAAGTCACCATGCCGCAAAGGATTATGGTCTATTGGAAAGTCGAGAATTTCAGGTAGAAATTCCCCAACGGCTAGTAATAACCCATCGTTTTTGTTCCACTTCTCAACTTGACAGTAAGTCTAATTAGCACATTCAAACTCCGATATGGGCTTGCCGTAAGCCTTGGCCTACTTAAGACTACTGATGTTATCTTAAGCCACGCCGTGAACTTTGCTTGGTGTTCACGCTTTGTTTAAATAAAACGTTATAATTTCTTCGTTATGATAAAAAGAGCATAAAGGAAATGGCTTGAGTTCAAATATGGTGAAATCCTACATGTAGCTTATATTATACATTTTCTTTAGTTATATTAACACGTTTAAAATAGGAGGTCTAATAGGTCCGTGTATATACCGTCTTTTCGTTTTTCGTTTTTTACTAATGAAAGTAAAAATCGAAAAAGGAACATACATATCCTTTTTCGATTTTCTAATGATTGAAAAGAAAATCAAATTGATAGTTTTTTTCCTTTTCCGTATTTTAATTTTAACCCAAACAGATTTCAGTCGGCATTTTGAATATAAATATTTGTTATTTTAAGATTGTTTCAATATATCATTGATATCTACTGGACATATACAAATACTTGTGTGTTTCTAAGGCAAGTTTTTTATCAATGTCGTACGAGTACGTACATAATTAACCTTTTTATACAGTGGTGCTAATATTGTTAGGAGGGTTGCCGGGCAAATATTTGAATGGCTAATGCGTGGGAAGGGATCGACCCAATCATACGAGCAACGATGCCTTTGTACGCTACTGTCTCTGATATTGTCAGCAAAATTAGTAATATATTTAGTGCATGATACATAAAGTACCTCCTAGCATTTTGAGATTTTCTGACATTCTTAAACTGCAGTAATTCATAGTTATTTGATGCTAGATGGTAGGAGTGACTCACTTGATAAATCTTAAGAAAAGAATACAGTTTAAGGTTAATTTCCACTAAATTGTTAACGGGTGATATGTCTCGAAAGCAGAAGACCATTCATTTGAAGTGAGTGTGCCTTATCACACTCAAACTGCTGTTTGTGAATACATGTATATTAAAATGAGAAAGGGTTGAATGTTATATAACCATGACTTAGAACATTATCATTTTGAGTTTGGTTGAATTTTGACAATATAAGTGCATTAACTCCGTACAGAAACTTCCTAATGACTTTTTGTTATCCTGGTACGGATATTGACATAACAATGCTCAGTTTTCAGAGCGAACAATGCATTTTGGCCAGGTGTTTACATAGACCCGTACCGTTTTGATAAACAGCCTATTCGCAACACATTGTATTACATTGTCAAGAGTGTGTGGAAATTATTGGATACGTGCAAAGATGCGCCCTAAAGTGCAACCATTCTAAGGTCTCTCCCTGCTAGTAATATGCTTTTCTAATTGCTGGACATTAATTAATTTGTATTTATTTAGTAATAGATGACCGCATTACGACCATGCCTTGATGTCTTATTATAGTTCCTGTACACATTCAAGTACCCTTGATTCCACCGGATGATCATGTGCTGATCAAGTTTTTATCTAACTTGTACAGTTTTATGTACACTTGATAAGATTGTTTGCATTTCTAATATCAACATGTGCGAACAAGCCTAGTAGCTAAATCTATAACATTGGCCTTCTTAAGCTAGAGACACAATGTTAAGGATGTACAGTTTCTAGTACAAGTGATCCAATGTTTACATTAAATAATCAGATATGTGTACGAGTCCAGGAGTCCCTGAAGCGACGCAAAGTCCAAGACCTAACCAAGCACAAAACGAAACACAGACAACCGTAAAAAAATCATCATCATCATTGTCATCATCATCATCATCATCATCATCATCATCATCATCATCATCATCATCATCATCATCATCATCATCATCATCATCATCATCATCATCATCATCATCATCATCATCATCATCATCATCAGCATCATCAGCATCATCAGACCAATTTAAGTTTATATGGTTATTTTTAATTAGTTCTGTAATTATTTTTTTAGCTCATGTTGAATTGATTTTTATCTACGAAATTATTTTGTTTTATATTCGCTGCGGTAATTGTGCCATTTCAAAGAGAAGATGAAAGTCAAATCACATTTTTGGTTTTTATTAATTGTATGTACTGTTTGAATTGTTGTTGTGCGCATGAATATGAGGAATTATTATAGTACAATTCTGTTAATCTTTAGTTTTATTCTCGAAAATAATAAATACTTTTATTTTGAGTAAATATGTTGAAAGGGAATTCGTGAAATATATTTTAGCGACTAGTTCACTTTGTTGTTTTATGAGTTTCATTAAAATCAACATTTAGGTAGAATGTGCACACAAAAGCAAAGTATTACATTGATGATTTGGTTGAGTTTAAACGATTAATTTATCTGCTTCCATTGTAGACAAATTTAAAAAGAAGATTTGGTTATCAATTACGAACCATAATTGACACATTTTAATTCACAGTATCGTATATTGTGGAAAGATCGAAGTTGCAGAGAGCGGACAACTGCAAATTGAGACCCTTAAAATGAGGAATAAAGGCGATAATAGGGGAGGAATTTTTTTATGCCCCAATGTAACCATTTATATTGAATTTATTCATACTATTTTGGTTACAATCAGTCTGTCAGGATGGTGTGCATTTATATAAGTTTTATGAAGCAAAGTAATTTATGATACATCTGTTCATGAATTATGATCGAAAGCAGGTGGTTTAGGCTATTTCACTCTTAAGGAAAAGCAGGTTGACTATGCCAGCCTTTAAATTTACCTAAAGCTGAGAAATAATCAGGATAATCGGTTAATGCATTTGTCATTGTAACATAATGTGATGCATTTTCAGCGGAAGAGTGTTTAAATCAGATGAGGATAAATAAATGTAAGTGGCAACACCACAAGGCATTTGAAGGTGACAGTGACAATGGCAGGACTGTTCTGCAAGCATCACAACAATTACTACAATATACAATATCCCCCAACAGTTGCACCATCTCTACAGGTATACACCATTCTTAACCTTTGTTTACAAGCATAGTTCAAGTATATAATCCCCCAGGAATATGCGAAGGGATGTAGGCAAATTTTATACAAACAACAGAAAAATAATTCACATTTAACAAAAACCCAATTAAAAATTAATAATAACAAATTCCTTGTAAATGCATTTTGTAAATACCCATATCCTGAAAAAACTTATCTCTACCTACGTATTGATAGTACATGCACTTATTTCAGAGGCTGTCCTGAAATTCCGTCGTTTCTCACGACACAGGTACAAGAGATATAAACCGCCTGGATGGGGAGTGGATCGGACAGAGATGGTGGAAGGGAAATGAGGAGGGAAATGAGGCAGGCACCGGGATGAAAAATACAAAACAGTATTATGTTAAAAACCCTTAATTTTTAATGCAGGAGCTTTAACTAAAGTATTGTTCAATGATATAACTCTTATTTCAAGTCGTATTTTGTTTGTTCATTTATACAGTGACAGTCTGTGTGTATTATGACATGTCTATGAATCATAACAACATTTTGATAATACTGTTCAGGGGTATTATCCAAATTCCGTGATAACCCCTTCGTTTAAATATTAAAAGGACTAATAATAAAAAAATGTAATATCAAATGGCTTATTTTCTTATGTAGGAATTTGTCAATATATAATATGCCTGTAGGTTTACGGTATATTTTCTCTGCATTTTGTTTTATCTCTGAAGACAAACCAAGACCAAATCTTTTGTTTACCTATCATGTTCTGTTGTCATTGAGCATGACAATCCAGCTGAATGAGAATAGGGACGAAATATGATCTCGGCACCAAGCTGGTTAAATGTCGGCTATTAAAAATATGCCGACATCGGCCCGAGGTCGAACCGTGTTGCACATCCGACATCGGCCCGATGTAAATGCTAATGCCGGGCCGATGAAGTGTTCCATATCGGCCCGACATCGGGAATATATAAAATGTTTACTTTGTAGCTATTTCTAAACCTACGTCTGAGTCCATATCGATAGATGGCGTAGCAATAGTGTCAGTGTCCTTGGATCGTTACAGAAATGTTACGGCTGATTTTGCAACGTTAAACATTCCGGGACTGTACTGGTATTTTCAAGAACTGATTCAAATTGCAAAGTGTATACAGTTTCTATAACACGTTTTAATATGATCGACTCGATTTCATTTTGATGCATAGAGTAAATGTATTTAAGTTAAAAAAGACATGAAATGTAAGTTTGACGTTTATTGTAGACTGGAAATAAGAACGAAGATGGGTAAATATCAAACATTAGTTTGTATTTGCGCCTAGAAAGCAAATCAAGGAAAAAATAAGGATTTTATAAATGAATGAAAAATGAGCTTGTGTAAAGATCAATTTAGGAATTATACTTAAGAGTAAGGACTGCTGATTATGGTAGTATTAGAAAGGTTGGATCTTGATCATATTAGCTATTGGGCTTAACAAATTGAATAGGTCATATTTTTTATTGTATGGAGTTTGGGGAATAAAGAGATTTTTTACGAGATACGGTCACAGTGAAAGTCGACGTTATTTTATAAAGACAAAGTCAAGCTGCCCGCATCAGGCAGTATCAAATTCGTAAATGAATATATGTGTAAGGTTTGTAATTCGGAAATCAACACCTTTAAGTAATAGTTATTGTATCCATTTACCGAGTTATTGAATTTATACGCAAGCGCGTCAGTGGCAGTGTTAATTACAACGACTAATAAATACTGTGTTTTTATGTAAAAATCATTGTCAGCACACTATATTTTTTTATATAACGCGGCTAAGTTACGCCTTCTTGTTAACAAGTGAGCATTACCGTACAATAGTATGACGATGTTATCCGTACAACGATAGATTTATCATTATCAAATCTCTGATGTTTGTGAATGCCGTGTGAGTTAGTGATAAGAAGAAAGCAAAGTAAACACTCTCAAACGCGGTACAAAAGGGCAGTCATAATCTTGAATGTATCAAGAGGCAGGCGCGGATTCTTTTACGCTATGGCATGCAAATGGAAATTTAAGTTCCGTAAGTATTAATCTCATTTATGGATCTATAATTTAGGTTTGGAATTCGGCGATGAACATTTTAAAAGGTAATTCCTGATCTAAAATCGTTATAAAATCATTTATTTATATAATAAGTTAACGGGAGGCTCAAAACAGCATGCACTACAAGGCCTGATGTAGTAGACCAGGCAAGCTGTTGCCTGATTGGGTGGCTTTTATATTTAAGGTCTTAGTCACGGCTTTGTCATAGAGTGAAGCTAAGGGCTCACTAATCGCAGAACCAATGGTCAAATTGACAGAGACAATCATTGAAAAGACAATGAAAGACAAATAATTAACTGATTTAGTAGAAAAATTCCCCGTCCCAGCCGACGTCCCAAATTTGAATCATCCAAAAGGAATCCTGAAATATCGAGGATTTGGAAGCCAAAACGCATTCTGTTTTCGATTTCAAAAGATATAGCAATTTTCACTTATACCTATGGTACCTATCGCGCAGGTCATTGATGGTTTGGTTGCTTGACAAGATTGCCAAGAAAAAACAAATTTGGATGCTCTTATGACAACATTAGTTGATATTGTGGAAAATGCAGATGCAAATGCATACAGGCGTGAATCTATCAAGAGCAACTTGAACGATGAAAATCAGGCAATATATTCAAATACCAATCATGTCACTCAGATGTTATTCGCGGACAATAATACTGGCCAGTTAAAATCGATTACTGAGTTGCTCAAAATTTGAATAAATTTCCGTGTAGGGAAATATAGACATACACCCTACATGAAAGACCGTGCTTTCCATAAATCAGGTCCTTTTAGGACACCGCCCATAACCACCAGGATTCCCTCAGACACAGAGGGGAGGGCACATCATCGACGAGGATAGGCCACGGGAGAGTCCAATGTGAATCCCAAACAAAATACAAGACATTAACCTAAATCTGCGATGCAACCGACGTGAGTCACTCTTACATTGTTTTCATTCATTAACAAGGAGGCAGACTAAATCAGTTTGGTACAAAATGGAAAAAACTGACCACTGACAAGCTGTTAGACACTGTCCATGGCTGTACCATTTAATTTACTGAAATGCCAAATCAGACACATGTACGTGAATCCAAATTAAATTCAGAAGAGTCAGTAGTGCTGGATGGTAAAATAAAGAATAATATTTACTTAACGGAGTCATTTAGCCGCCAGAACATTGTGATCGAGAATTCATTTCGACAGTGTTTTAGGCCCAAATCTAATGGTACTTATAAAGTGATATTTAGTTTAAAATACCTTAATGAGAATGTCGAGTACAAACATTTTATATTTGCTCTCGGCTTATAACACCTTGTTGTTTCACGGCGTCAATATTGAATTTTAAAGCTGCAAATTACACGGTGAACGTATCTAAACAATTTTGGAAATACATACGATTACCATTATAAGGTAAGCTCTACCATTAAACTTTTCAGGCGGTTTAGCCTGTGCACCACGGAGGCCTACCAAACTTCTCAAGCATCTATTTTCATGTTTACGTATGAAAAGTTTTCAGTCTGTGGTGTATTTTGATGACTTGAATCTACAAGCTACTACTTACGCCGAAATACGCAAGAATTGCTTGCAAAGATAGGCTTCATTATGAACCATGAGAAATCAGAGTTTATACCGAGACAGCAACTTGTCTTTTTTGGAATTAATTCTCCATTCAATGACTATGACCATTTCACTTTCAAAACAGAAAGTGCAAACTATAACGATAGCTATACAAACATTATTTAGAAATTAACTTATCTTTTTGGAATTAATTCTTCATTCAATGACTATGACCATTTCACTTTCAAAATCAGAAAGTGCAAACTAATACGATAGCTATACAAACATTATTTAGAAATTAACGCTGAATTACTTGGGTTAAAAGCCGAAAAACACATCAAAGTAAGAGTTGACAAGTCCACGGTAGTCGCATATATAAATCATTTGGGTGGTACTCGCTCAAACCAATACAATGCTATGTAACGTGCACTTTAGTAATATGCTTGTCAGCATGATATAAGGCTAACTGCGGAGCATGTACCAGAAAAATTCAATTACCTTGCATATAAACTAGCAGAGTATTTCACGGCAATACAAGGATTTCACAACAGTTTATTTTTCAGACTGATATACCTTTTTGCTATTAGGCTGAATCACCAGAAAGGCTATTACTTTTCCTGGATATAGATCCAGGATCTGTATGTGTAGATGCATTTCATGTTGACTGGTCCAAATATGGATTTTATGCTTTCACTACTCACTTTTCAGTCTGATAGACTGAAAGCTATTATTTGCCCACGACAAGGCAGAAGGATTGCTAGCTGTCCGTTGCTTATGGAAATGTGTTTCGAGTCAATGTAGCGAATTCCAACACAAAAACTCCTTCTTATACTGGCATATACAAAAGACAAAAACACCCTTTATACCAGAAAACAAAAGGTGTAAGTACGCAGTGTGTCGAGGATTATTACCAAATTCAAGGTCTTTCAGACAATGCAATTGCTGTTGTTATAACGGAGGAATTCAGCAGAAAAAGCAAAATAAAACGTTTATCAATAAGTTGAACATTTATTGCAGTGTAAATAATGTTTCAGTTTCCTAATATGTTGTTTCACATTTTATTAATTTCCTTAAAATTTAAACCTATAGTCATGCGCGTAGACTGTACGCAAATACACAAGTGCGTAATAATTTTTGTCATACCAAAAAACAACAACCCGCATTTGAAATCAACACCGAATGAGGATAGGAGGTGAATGGGTTAAAATGCTCTTCGTCAATGAACTAATTTCGAACTGCGTAATCCCAAATCGGCCCTAGCTACGCATATGAGAGCGATTGACAAACAATGTGATTTAGTTATGCGAGTATGTTATTTCCTCCTTTGTTGTTTTACAAAACAGTTAATGCTCGGTGGGTAAGTTCTGGATTGATGAAAGGAGCATTTAGCGTGCCCCGGCCCTGCTTCGCTTTGTACACAAATGGGATGTCTCTGTGGTCATAAGATATCTCAAAAATCAGTAAACAACAGATAAGCTGATTTCTTTAAAACTCTGTATGCTAATGGCTCTTTTTCTCTGGCGAAAGAGCCAAGGCCTTACAGCTGTTAAATATTAAAAACATACGGTGGATACGGTTCCAATAAATCAATCAAATAAGTAAAAAAGATCGGTCAATCATAGCCAGCCAATTATATCTAGAAAAAATGTGCATGATCTTCAAAATGTGAATTCAATAAGTTTTGTAATAAGCAGTTTTTGACTGATAGCTGATGGACTCAAGTGCAACACCCATAATGATCCCTACCGTGTCAAAATGTAACTAAAGCACTTTCGCGAATATAGTAATAATTAATGACCGGTGTCCGCTCACGTAAAACTTTTAAAAAATGAACAGTGGTGATCCTTTGGAGAATCTCAGTGAAACTTCACCCTACAGGTTAATCTTATTTAAGGGTCTGCAGCGTTGCAAAAGTTGATTGAGGGACCAAAAGTTTAAGTGTTTTAAATAATCAACTTCTATCTAGTTTTGACGTTCAATTTTTAACAAAAATGACTTATATATCCGATGCAACATAAAAAGCTGTAATTAGGAGCTAATCATTTTTTTTACAAAAGAATATTTTATCAGATTTCCAATCAAAAAGCATTTACGCTTTCCTGGAAATGTCTTAATACAAAGAGAAAATGTGTGTGATTAAAAATGATCGGAACAGCTCAGTCAACAATGTCGTGTGGCTATGTGTTGACTGCAGCTACTTTTAAAAAGATACTTGCATTTTTGTAATCCGGAAAAGAATATTATCCTCGAAATTTCATTATTATTCTGAATAACTTTCTTATTTGACAAGACGTCATCAAGATCTCTCAAGACATTGTTCAATTAGTAGTCTGGGGCATTTTGACATAAAAACGATGTACTTATGTTGAGAGACATTTTCGTAATAATGTGAATGCTTTTTAGTCCAAAATCTGTTAAAATCTTCTTTTGTAAAAAATGTTGAACTCGAGGCCTACCCGAAACATGTGACCAAGAATAAGAGTCTCACCCAAAAAAGATTGTTCCTCGAAACTTATTTAAAAATGTATTTGTAAAACGTTTTAGTTTTTGACCTTCCCACCCACTTTTGCATCGCTACCGGCCCTTAATCTATCAACATAATTGTCTAACTCGATAGCTCGCTGGAGATAGCCGAATTCTTTTACGATTGATGTTACTCATTCAATTTTTTTAATGAAACTCGCATCGCACAACTACTCAGTTGTGCATAGGCGCCAAAGAGCATGGAGTAATTCAAAAATCAGTTTGATCAAGTTTACTTTCGCAATACTATTTGTGCTAGTCAAATAGATATATCAAATAGCTGATATGCTATTTTAATAGTTTTAAGACTGTATTTAGCGACATTGGCCTATCTGAAATGTATGAATTGCATGATGGCACTTGCTTCACAGTCATATAATACACCAAAAAAAGAAGCAAGAAAACACCATACAAGGAAGTGGCAAGCAATAAACAAGCAGCGCTCAGACAAGGATGTGGCAAGCAATAAACAAGCAGCGCTGGGGAATGTGAAACAGGTCACTCAGAAGTATTAATGATAGGGCTACCAAAAAAACTAAATATGCCAGTTGTGGCGAATATTGTGCGATTTTCGGCTTTCATTATTCAAGACAACACACAAAGTAAAGTGAAATGTGTCAAGCATGATCGTGACGGTGTCATAATTAATGCAAATGGTAAATTGAAAAAGGGTTAAACTTCTTAAGATAACAGATGTATGGATATCGTTGGTAAACTTAGGCAAGTGTTTGTTAAAGTCTTAAAGACTGGGAACACTTTCTATGTTAAGCATAGTAATCTTGGGCGTACCCACAGGAATTTGATTCAGTGTTTAGTCTAAAATGATATATTATGGTCATTTTATAACCAAATACTGACAAACATAATACTTTCGAACAAAGCCTGGTCACTCATACTATCCTTTAAATGTAATACCAACTACTACGTCAAATACCTGTTGGCGTACCTAGACATATTCAGGTATGCACGAGCGTTCAAATCTATTAAGCCTCCCCTTAAATAGCAAATGCTTAAACTTAAATCAGGATTAAATATCATAGAGAAATGAGACATTTATACATGAAACCTTTAACAGTTTAATTTTACAGAAAATTCATTTTTTATTGGTGTTCAAATTACTTCAGCCTACTACGTAATGAATGGCCATGCGCTGATAATTTATTATCTTGCATGTTCAGATTCAAGTTCACATGATACGATTGAAAGATCAAGTGCTGATAAATAATTATTTAACAGGTTCAGTTTCTTGTTCACTTAATATGAATGTTTGTATATAATATAATGTTAGAACATGCCCAGTAGCCCAAACTGTAACGATGACCCATTTAAGAGACACAATGTTCAGCATGTTTATTTCCTATAAAATTTTGATCATTATTTCCATCAGTTTTTAAAATGTGTGTACAAGCCTTATACGATGGGTCTCTTAATATCAGTATCATCATCATCAACATTGTCATCATCATAATCATCATCATCATCATCATCATCATCATCAGCAGCAGCAGCAGCAGCAGAAGCAGCATAATCATCATCATCATTATCATCATCATCATCACCATCATCATCACCTCCACCACCAACAACAACAACAAAAATGCCATAACAACTACCACAGTAGTGCATACAATTAGTAGAGGTAGCACAGATTTTAATAATTGTTGTCCAATTGTAACTGTAAATGAGATATAGCCCCATCCCGTCTTCTATATACGCCCTCTTTATTGGAAAGCTTATGGAAACGCCTGATGCATTGCTATTTCGAGCCCGGAAGCAGTATTACTACTGAATATGACATTGAATTTGGGTTGAGTGGGCAAACAAGTACTCGATTAAGAAAGATACCCTTGGTTAGTAGTTTGTGCAACAAGTGCCTCCCATCAAGAAGCTTTAATTTCATCCACCTTTTACTTAGATTTCTTCCCAAACTTAAGTGAGAGTATATAAGATTTGATTAAGTAACATTTGTTTGGATCCTGTAGTATTTCCTTTAATATTTGCAATACGTTTAAAATATTATAAATGGGTTTAAAAGTGGTTTTAGTAACTTTCACTTTGTATCGAGGATTTAGCCCATTTATTGTAACGCCATATTATGTAGCCAATATGACGGTGATAACAACATTTATATATAAAACGTGTCGTTCTACGTAACTTGGTTAAGTAATCTATTGTTCATATATCGGTCTGCCTTCTGCGCATGCGCGGAGTTATAATGGTTGACAATTAAGACTGAGGTTGTCTATAAAGCTTACGTCATGAGCTAAAATTTAAACTAGATGTGTAAACAAAACAGCTATTAAATCATGTTGGTTCACAATTAAAAGTTTATTATTAAAAGTTTGTGGCAATATTAAAAACAAAATGTTATTTACTTTTTTTTTAATATGCATTTTTATAATATAAACAGCCAAGCCAATCAAACGATTTCAGTTGATCATCATGAAGAAGAAAACTAACAAAGTTCATCCCAGTACAGTATGAAAATATACCTAGGTAATCATAATAATCTAAGTATCAACATTTTGTTTATTTTAAACGAAAAGAGCCATAAACGTTCATGGTTCAGTAATTTTCCATTTTCGGTACAAACTTCTATCATTTTTATTTGCTTTTTAACCTATTCTCAAAGCCTTGAGAATTTACCATCGCCCGACACTCGTTAATTCAGGCTCATGTAATAGCGGTTTAATTTCGCTCCGAAAAACATTGTGACTACGCAAACGATTTTGGGTTAAATGCGAACACCAAATAAGTTCATTTTGACATAATCTGGTGAAAGGATTCACGGCCTGCGGCCTCACTACGCTCGCTCCATTTTTTGTTGATTGCCAAAATTATGTCTTACATAGATGAAGCACTTTTGTTATATTGCTGTGTATTCAAAACAGTTTAAATGCGTTACCACAACGCGATCCTTATTTGTATGTTATCATACGCAGGAGACAAAAGAGTTAACAATTACAACAGTTACAACATACAATTCAGTATTAATGCGACATTGCATCCCATTTATTAATCACATGATCAGTATTTAAGTATAAGGAGAAGTAGAAGTAGAAGTATAATTATAAATACAACTATAAACATACCTGTAATTAGATGTACCGGATAAAAACTGGGGAGGACCCTCAACCGACATTACTATAAGTTTCCAAGTGAACTTTCATGTCAATATGGTATACGGAAATATCAATAACACTAAAAAGCACGCATTTAGTCTAGCATTTGCTGAAATGTTTCCGAACCATCACATCACGTTTTTAAGGACTTAACTGCTTATCACAGGTTATTTTAATCGCTGAGAATGTTTGTATTTATTTAGTGATAATATTACACCATCATATGAGTATCATGTGCTGATAACTTATTATCTTACATGTACAGATTCAAGTTCACCTGATACGATTGAATGATCATGTGCTTATAGGTTATTATCGTACAAGGTCAGTTTCTAGTAAACTTTATATGAATGTTTGCATATAATAAAATGTTAGAACAAGCCCAGTAGCCAAAACAGTAACGATGACCCTCTTACGAGACACACTGTTCAGCATTTATATCTTGTATTACACTTGTATCATTGTTTCAATCAATTTATTAAATGTCTGTACAAGCCCAATACGATAGACCTCTTAAGATCATCATTATCATCATCATCATCAGCAGCAGCAGCAGCAGCAGAAGCAGCAGCAGCAGCAGAGCAGCAGCAGCAGCAACAGCAGCAGCAACAGCAACATTTTTCAATGATATTATGCGCTTGTCAAAAACAAAAAAGGAAACATGAAGGCAAAACACAAATCGATAAAGGACCGTAATTTTCAATTAAGCTCAAATGGACTAATGTAACACAATTGTATGATGACCTCCAACCATCGTGTAAAATATACGGTCCACCGTATGAAGGGTATATCATCTATAACAGAAAATCAAAACTTGCCATAAAACTTTTACCAAACTTTCATATACGGTCAAGAGTGATAATTTGTAATGAGGATATTAAGGAGTTATAAATCATAATTGAGTGATGGCCTTGGACAACTATAAGAAGTTTGATATCCGTTGAATAAACGTTATTAGAGCTAACTTTGCCTTAAAACCTGAACCAAATGTTCGATCGAGGGCCTTAAATTGTATATAGGATAACATAGTGTTATTTAATATAATCGCTCGATGGCCATCAACCATTGTAAGAAGTATGAAGGAAATTGAATAAAGGGTATAGAAGTCATAAGTAAAGTCCCAACCTGCCCTAAATCTTTTTCCTGATAAAATTGCCCTTAAACTTTAATCTAATTTCCCAAGTCAATCAGATGTCGCCCACAAACAAAATGTTCCCGACTTCAACTTGCAAAATTGGATTGAATTGATTGATTGATTGATTGATTGATCGATCGATTTTTTTTATTTTGTAAGTGAATTGCTTTGAACAACTTAATGAGTGTTAGGGTGTGAATGTGTGTGTACGTGCATGCAGCTGCACATTTTTTCCGTGGAGTATCAGACCTATTTCAGACATTCTGCCACGAATGTTACGGGGTAAAAGGCCATATTATATTTCCCTCTGTTACTTTGGTGATGTTTGGTTAAATTGCCTCCGCCGTGTTACTATGCCACGCTTTTTGGCCTACATCATCAAGATGGCCCTTGGCATTTTCTTTTACATAATTCTACAAGAGTTCCTTCCTTCTGCATATGTTCCTGCATCAAGTTAAAGCTTTTTGCGGTATTAAACATTGTTATGATACTTCTTGTGACGTTTAGCTCTTCTTGAGGCTTCTGTCGAGTAAGAAGATACTCCGTGTTTGCACTGGGTGACACAGGCTTCCCAGTAATAGTTGTTAACGTCAGACTCATTTAACACGGCTGTAGGATTCTGTGAATATTCCAAAGCTCGTAAACACTGCCAGAAGTCCGGCAATTTATTTTTAGTTTTACATACTTAGGTACAGAGTTCACTTATACAAGCAATTTTAGTTTTAAATGAACAATATTCAACTGGAAAAGGACTGAAGGCGTAACATGTATTATTAAATACTGTTTAAAGTTAAACTTTACACCCAACACATTATGTCAATTGTGTGATGCCTTTTTTAGCTCTTTCTATGTTACCCATCAGAATTGTTGAGTTTTAAAACATATTAGCAAATTGAGAGACTGCAAATCTTAATTTGAGCAATGCATTAATGGTGTATAAAATTGTTAATCATATCTTGACTATGAAATTTATTTAAATATTCTTTCAGATAATCTGAGGACATAATTATATAACTAAATTAGGAATATCCGCCCACTCATTACAAATACATACTGGCAGATATGCACGTATTCGAATTTCCCACGAATAACGATATTGTCAATGCTTTGATAAAAGAGATTTAAAAGATAAATACAATTACTAATTTGCCCATGTTTTAATAAATATAGAGCAAGATATCGAAAGAGGTATTATAGGGTTAGACCAAGTATGTTGATATTAATGGAACTGTTGAAGACAGAAAATAATACCGTGTTAAGGAACCTTAGTCTGTATTGTTAACGTGCATTTGAATATAGAAATACTATCTTAAACAATATTGTTCATTAATATTTATGCGAAAAGCTACAGTAACAAGCTCAGTAGCAAAAATTTAAACATAAACCCGGTTTAATGGCACTGGTTAAACGCCAAAGACATAGAACATAAAAACAAAAACAAGAAACATGGAAGAACAGCACAAAACTCCACAAACAGCACAGTGAAGACATACTTTATATAAAAAAACTAGGTATGTTTATCAAGAATTGTTAGGTACCGCCTTGGAACGGTCTGTAAAATGTAAATTTACTGGGGGTTTAAACCAGTTTATGTGCACAAACCTCACAATCCAAACAATCCTTAATAAAGATAAAACGCAAAAGGTTAAATTTATCAAAGTATGCATTAACTTGAGGAGCTTAACAATAAAACAAATAATAATTAACTTATAGGTTAACCCTAAGTACTTGTATGATTAGAGATCCCAAATCTATCTGTACAAGTGCGTAAATATGTATATTCTAAATGTATAAAGTGCGTAATGGGTGTAAACTATATGTATATTGTGCCTAATTAGGTGCGATCTAAATGTATAAATTGCGTAAATTGGTGTGGAGTAAATGTATAAAGTGCGTAATTGCTGTGATCTTAATGTATAAAGTGCATAAATAGGTGTGGTCTAAATGTATAAAGTGTGTTATGGATGTGAACTAAATGTATAGAGTTCGAAATGGGGGCAGGTTAAAACGCGTGATATGGGGATTAAACCTAATGTATTACCATAACATGCAAACTAAGTTATATATATATATATATATATATATATATATATATATATATATATATATATATATATATATATATTCTTACCGGAGAGATGCTATCTCTGATTTCAAGTTTTTCTTTTTGCCAGCCATCATTAACCTGAAAAATATCACCGAAAAAAGATTAATGATGTTGATATAAATTAAAGATTAGTTATCTTTTTTCCTATTGATTTAGATAGAAAATGAACTCCTTGATTCAAATCCATCTTTATCATAAATAAAAAAGAGGAAATCATCATACTGTATGACTAAGTATTACCAATTAAGCAATTAAGGGTTATGTTTTCAATTAAATTGTTTACATACATGATGTGGAGTGCTTTGCTATATTACACATGTGTACTACAGAAAAGTTTGTGATGGTTATATTTAGCTGGAAACCTGATGAAGCATGTGAGAAAATAATATATCACTGGTTTGGAAATTTAGTTCTATACATTTTTAGCACAGTGAGATTTTAGAGATTTGCAACCACTCACCATTGACCAGTTATCTCCCTTATTTTAAATTAACCACTTACTCTATAGGTTTTTACAGCTTTAGGTGGACATAGGTATTTTTAGAGAACCAGTTTTGCAGACCCTTTGTTCAGAACAGGTCATTTTGGGAGACATGCTTTATACCTTTTTAATAAGGATCTTGGATATTTTACATCTGGTATGTATTCACTGATGATTTAATATTTATTAATATCATAAATGATAACCATTGTGTTGCATTTATTCTAAATTTGTATTTTGGACATTTCAAAGTGAATAACTTTTCAGGTTTTTTTTTAGGCAATATTTATAGCCAGTATTCGGTCATGTTCCATATGGCAAAAAGTATCTTTTTTTCCAATTTCCGAATAAAAATTCCCAATCTGGATTTCTAAAATTTCAAAAAAAGATGATGAAAACAAGACGCGTGTTCCCATTTTTCTTTAATAACTCTGCCAAGAATACTGTTTTTATACCGACTCACAGATCTTCGCCAGTACTTTTGAGTATGATTGGTGAAATGATCAAGTATGTATTTATTATAATGATGGTGTATTTACTTTTGATGAAGGCCAAAGAAAACATCTTGATGAAATTTTACAAAATTCATTCATTTGTGTTTTTTAACAATTGCAAATAAGTCGATCTATGTGCAAATTCTGAAAGTCATCTTTTTTAATAGACAGCAGATTTTGCATTCAATGTAAGAGGAAGTTAAGCGAATTAAATTGTCTCTGAAATTTTTAATTACTTGTTAATCAAACAATTGACTACTTAAAAGGGTTAAAACAATGGACTAAACAATGTAAGGTGTTAACGGGGTCAGTTCATATTATTTTGAAAATACCAATGTTATTCATTATTGTATTATATAAATTATATCCTATGTAATTATTGATGAAGAATTTCCCAATTTTGCCAAAATTGACGCGAAAATTCCTAATCTCTAAGTAGGTATAGGTCATATTTCCAAAATACCGAAAAAAAACCCTGCTGTTATAAGGTATTTACTACCCAACGATTGATATATCAGCTATTTTGGGTCTTTTAAAGGGAAAATAAACTAAAATCAAATCATTTCCTAATTAAAGGGGCTGTCTCACGTATGATGAAATAGCGAAAAAAAGAAGAAAATTGTTGAAAACTGACATTAACTTGGCATCGATGTGTACAATGCATTGAAACTTACTAACTGAAGTACCACCTAGCTTACAATTTATTTAAGTTTAGCAGTTATTTCGTATTTTTTCATTAAAAAGGATTACTGGGTATGTCTACCAGGTAGAATTCATACCTTATGCGTGATTGGCTAGTCGGTAGTATCACATGATATTACCGAGGTAGGTTTATAGCTTTATTATGTCACCCTATTTGTGTTAGCCTTTGTAGCTCAGTTAAGAAGACGCTGGTTTTCAATTTTGGCGATGTGGGTTCGAACCCGGTCTCCAACACAATTTATTTTTACATTTTAGTACTTTTTTTAAAATTATGATATCAAAGCGTAACACATTCTATTAGATAATTGTCCTGAGATTCGCTACAGAAAAAACTTTTTTTGGTGCCAATCTGTGACACAGTCCCTTTAACAGGAGACTAGACAGATTTTCTTTTAACTGTAAAGTTTCCCAATTTAGGCATTTTCACGACGCAAAATTTCCCTTAATGTCTAGGACCTTTTTCCCAAAATGGGCAGAAAAGCCCTGTATCATAAACGATTTCTCACAGGAACTTGGGCTGATTGATAGCCCTGTTTAAATATCCTTGTCCGATAGCACTATTTTCGTCTGCAGTACCGTATGTCTCATATGCAGCATTCCATAGTATTCAAATTCTACGTGTGACCTTGACCTTAGATGAAGGGACACAGCGCTTGCACTCGGCACGTTGTTTTGGTATGTCAAACACATGTGGCAAGTTACTTTAAAAATGTGATTTTAATATAACCACATTCAGGTGCAAAAAACAGCAATCGAAATTCACAATATCTAAGATTTGGACCTGAAAAATGCAGATTTTTAAAAAATATCAAATAAGGGGACATAACTGAAACAAAAGCAGGACAGGATTATAGACCTTAGGTAATGTACTTCCTCTTTTAGAAATCTATCTACATTTCAAGTACTATTTCAATCAATTTTTGTACTTTTCAAAATATGGCCTGAACATGTATGTATTTTTGAAAAATATCAGGTTATTTCAATCCTTCCAGGTAATTTCCATGATATGTCCCAAATTCCTAATCCAGTCAGGAAGAAATGGTTAAGGGGAAATAACTTAATTAATTTAAAGTAAAAGGACTCTTATGGGCATCATTTCAAACTATGATCAGGCCTAAAAAAACATATGTCCGTTTCGGGTAACCCGACCCTACCTATAAAAATGCGCCGACCCTAACTATTTTTTTTCCGTTTCTGAGCAAAAAAAAAATTAATTAGCGAATAGAGAGTTACGAAGGGCGGATAAATGCAGATTTTAATCAGAATTATTGTTTATATGTTAAAACAAAGTTAGGCAATGACAGTAATGTAGGAAAGACTGCCATGTGCAACAAAACACTCTGAACTTACGACAGATTTTGAAAAAAAAAAACAAAAAAAAAAAACCTACCTACCCTACCTAGAAATTTTGGGAAGGTTACCCTAAACAAACAATTTTTTTTGACCTCAGTTTCATCATTCTTAATGTGATTATTTTACGGGATTTAAAACCAAATTTAAAAAAAAATTACCATCAAATAACAATCTTATTTTGATATAAACTTGAATTACCCTTCACCCATTTCGGATTTTTTGAATAAAAATGACTTCGACCGCGAGACAAGAAATATCCTTTATTTCTTTATTTTTCAATATTTAATTGGTATCATAATAACAATAAGCATATTTCCTATCAGAAATGTAGCGGCTCGAATCAATTCCGGCAATATATTACTTCATTGTATAGTATTATTACTTTCAGAGTATGATCGCATGAGTCACGTAATACCAGCTTTAAATATGTACAGAAGAGCAGGCTCCAGGGAGATCGCGTTTAATGCATCTAACTGGGTACGTCACCGGTGTCAATATAATCATTAGTTTACTACTCACTACCATGTGTAATTGTTTAGTAAAAACTCTCGAGGAATACAAAAAAAATATGAAATACAACAACTTTATAGTTAGACTATATAGCAGAAAACTGCACTCTCACAGATTTCCTTTTTTTATTTTTGTCTTGGAAAGATCAAATTTTTGTGTAAATATCTGCAAACCAGTGAAATAAGATTGCTGACAAATATCAGATCGCAGAGTTTCATATTTTGGAAAATTAATGTTTTATGGCTAAAACCGTTACTAAATATTACACGGTTTCAGAAAAATACATAATACATCAATTATGGAACTTAAATATAAAAATCTGCTATCTAAATTTTGGACAGCAGTCTTATACAACTGGTTTGCATGGAGTTTCGCAAAAATTGGTTCGTTCCAAGACTAAAAATTAAAAAGTTGTCAAAACGTTCAATCTGTGAGAGTGCAGCTTTATTAGCTAAAATGCATGAAATCGCACTATTTGCATTACAATTATAAGAATATCTCCATTTTAACATACTGTTATGATTGTCCAAAAATGGAAACATCAAAGTTTGAAACAAAATTAACCTGTTCAAAAACATTCATGAAAAAGTTGAGTTTGAAATTCCCAACCACCTATTTCAGCCAGGCCTGCTAGTAATGAAATTTTCAAAGAAACTAATATGTATGTGTCGAAATTTATCTTAAATTACTGTTTAAATAGATTCCATAAAAAAATCTGTAAGAAATGTTAACTTCTGAAACAAAGAGAGGAAAAAAAAGCTTCTGGTGGATTTATACTGCTTCCTTGAATCCCTCAAATGATTTGTAGTCCAGAACAGTATAGGAGTAGTAGAAAAAGGATGGGAGCGATCTTAGGTTTTGGAGCCAAGTCTAGGTTTCGTGTGGTATAGAGCGATGGGAGCGATCTTAGGTTTTGGAGCCAAGCCTAGGTTTCGTGTGGTATAGAGCGATCTTAGGTTTTCATGCGGTAGACTCCCTTTGCTATTACTCGGGTGAAAGAATATACAAACAAATCGTACTTGTTAAAATGATTTTTGTTGTATGAAAAAGGTTTATGAACAGACGATGTGGGTGTGCGCGTGTGCTTGTGCGCTGTTCACTTATTGTCTATAAATGAGACAACTGTTTACATATTGCTTCATTATTGTCGTGTTGGGCTTAGCATCAGTTATTGAAACTTTTTGTTTGACGATGGATACCGATGAAAAGGATGGTATTTTACAAAAATATTATTTCGAGGAAAATAACCCAGCCGCGTATGCTGGTCCGCAAAAATTGTTTCGTGTGATTGCAAAGAAATATCCCGGAATATTTACATACATGACTTACACAATGTAATTTGTACCATTAAAAGGATTCGAATATTGTGCGATATTTTGACATCAACAGTATCACATCTTTAAAATCATTAAAGTAAATAATCAAGCACGTCGTGACAAAGTGTATCAAAATGTTGACATGTACTGTATATGTTATTGGTATGATCTATGATATAACCATAATATGGTGACATATACTACAAAGATATGAAAATTGTAACAATGTGAACTTTATATGGTATAATTTAAACATTATATTACCAATATATTTAAACTTACAAAGCCATCATTAGAAAACTGAATACCAAATAAATCAGCATTCTTTTTAAAAAAAGTCACGATATGACAATGCGACCTTTGTATTGGAAGTCATCAAACATAGTTCATTTTATTATCGACACTTTTATGATTGTACCAAACTATTTATTTAGGCCTACACTAGCTTCAAACTGCTTTTATCAAACATCAGAATAAGATGTCTGCTCAATTCAACACTGTTTTAACAGAACTTCTAAATGCGCACACCAGGATAATAGATCAGCAACGCAAAGTAAGTTGTTGTTGTTGTTGTTTTTTTTTTTTTTGTTTTTTTTTTTTTTTTTTTTTTTTTTTATCCTAGTACTATTTTTAAATTTGCATTAGTATCTATTGTTAAGTGTATACAATGTTTGTTTAATAACTTACCAGAGCTTACACTATCCCCGTTTACGTAGACTTTAAAAAAATGCCTTATTATACCTATTCCCCGCGTTTGACGCAGGAAAAAATGCTTAATACAACAAGGCATTCGTTTGTTTTCCTGTCACGATTTCCTTTTTCCTATCCGAATTAAGGTCTCCGGATTTCACTTAAATGTATCGTTAAGATGATTACTTAATTATCCGAAAATATTTGCTTTATTTCAAAACAAGCAATGTTAAATTGAGGTCAATCGAATAAAAGCTTCAGTCACTTACTGTATTTTAAATTTTGGAGTATGTTCACTTAATGACTCCTTTTGGCGCACAAAAATAGTTTTATCCGAAGTTAAAGCCACTTGTAGGTCACTCGATTTTACCATCATTTACTACAAGATCTTGCGATGTATTATCGATATTTCTTCTTATCCTTTTCACGCAAGTACTATCAAATTGATGTAAATCGCTTCAAGCCTTTTGTATCCTTTTATCATTTAACAGTTTTAGTTTTTAAACCTAGTTTTACGAAAGAACTTTTTACAGTAAATAATACGAAACAAAATGTATAAGAAAATTTAAACTTTAAACTGACTGTTTCTGGGATTATCAAATACTCATAATAAGAAAACCACTTTGCATTTTTGGCTTTTGTCCCTTTACTTATAGGTTCTTGTTCTTTTTCAGAGTCTTCTCCCACCCAATCAATAGGTACCTCAAATTTAACGGGAGACAGGAGGGATTGAAGAGGACACCGGAGGCTGGGAGGAGTGCTGAGGAGGCTTAAATGAGTTTCTAGTAGTGTTTTTCAAGCATTTGAGAAACGTGATGGTTGCATTGTGCGCATTCCTTTAACAAATATACTTGTGTCGAATCAAAGTCAGTGTCCGGCGACATACCGTTGACAGATCTGCATTTATAGGGGAACGAAACGAGAACGAAATTCGTCTATATTCGTGCGTCAAATGTAGGTGTTTTTTCTTTTCCTAGAGAAATCTGTTGCACCATTTACGAGTATGGCATACCTGCGCGTATTATTCCTACACATGTATATGCTGCGAGCAAACGTTTCAGGATCGGAAAACATTTTTGCTGCATTTGAAGAAAAGACTTGGTACAAACCCGCGCGGTTAATGATGCTACTATAAAATCAAGTGTCATGAAGTTTTCAACCTCAGTGAGTGTTTGGATGACAAGTAGTCAAGTCGTACATTAGTGGAAAAAAATGGATCTATTGGATACACGAAAATATAAGATGAAGAGAAAATTGAAAAGCAGTGCCTCCCGAAACAGACAATTGAAGTATCTTTGAATGATTTTCACTGTTTTGTTTCTTCCTCTTGCTCTGCATCCGACTGAGGAACGTCGTAACTGTCCAAGACCTTATCGAACAGAAATCTCCGCTTAAGGATGGCGTACTTTACGGCTTCCTGTTCGTCGTAGTCCTCTGTGTCTTTAAGTTGATTAACTGTTTTCTGTATGGTCTTATAGATGGTATCTCGCTTGATAGAGTCAAACCACATCAGTTTTGCCCCAAAACTATTCATTAGGGCCTTTCTGTAAGTACCTCGCATATCCTCAAAGACATCCTTCTTGGCTTCGCTTTCACTAAGGTCGGTATCATCCTGCATAAGTTCACGCACTTTCTCCTCATACTGAGATTGACACTCTTGAAAAGCCTCATCGACAACCTCTTGCCAAGGATCAATACTCGAAGAGTTCTCCGAGGTTACAGACATGTCGTCGTCGCTTTTATCAGACTCGTTTTCATCAACAGATCCAAAAATATCCTCTTGGTCAGTAACGTCAGACATAGCGTCTTCATCCGAATCTTCGTTTGAATGCGCAGACCTTTTATGTCGCAACATATTATCGCGTCTCAAACAAATATCACACTGGTGGATCGCAACAAAATCCTTAAGCGCTAATGAGGAGGAGTGAGTGAAACATTCAGCTTTATACCTGCCCGATGGTAACGATGTTTTCGGACTTTTCTGAAGTTTTTCTCGGCGTTTTCTGTCTAGATGGTGCCACCGTTTTAGGTTTCTTGTTGCCCTTATTACCGATAACACCCGAACTGAGCACTTTGCCTTTTCGTTTTTTGCTGGCTTCTTTCATCCAAGTCAATCCAAGTCCCTTTAGGTTTCGACTGACGATCAAGCATGCTTTTGGCGATAGCTGTCGTCTGTTCAGCCGGGAGAACCATCCGTATATACATTTTGGAGAGAGGCTCTTGTCTGTTTCGGGAGGCACTGCTTTTCAATTTTCTCTTCATCTTATATTTTCGTGTATCCAATAGATCCATTTTTTCCACTAATGTACGACTTGACTACTTGTCATCCAAACACTCACTGAGGTTGAAAACTTCATGACACTTGATTTTATAGTAGCATCATTAACCGCGCGGGTTTGTACCAAGTCTTTTCTTCAAATGCAGCAAAAATGTTTTCCGATCCTGAAACGTTTGCTCGCAGCATATACATGTGTAGGAATAATACGCGCAGGTATGCCATACTCGTAAATAGTGCAACAGATTTCTCCAGGAAAAGAAAAAGTACCTACATTTGACGCACGAATATAGACGAATTTCGTTCTCGTTTCGTTCCATTATAAATGCAGATCTGTCAACGGTATGTCGCCGGACACTGACTTTGATTCGACACAAGTATATTTGTTAAAGGAATGCGCACAATGCAGCCCTCACGTTTCTCAAATGCTTGAAAAACACTACTAGAAACTCATTTAAGCCTCCTCAGCACTCCTCCCAGCCTCCGGTGTCCTCTTCAATCCCTCCTGTCTCCCGTTAAATTTGAGGTACCTATTGATTGGGTGGGAGAAGACTCTGAAAAAGAACAAGAACCTATAAGTAAAGGGACAAAAGCCAAAAATGCAAAGTGGTTTTCTTATTATGAGTATTTGATAATCCCAGAAACAGTCAGTTTAAAGTTTAAATTTTCTTATACATTTTGTTTCGTATTATTTACTGTAAAAAGTTCTTTCGTAAAACTTAAACACAATATTACATTAATACACGAAAAATATTTATTGATCAAAAATAAACCTACAATAAGCTCAAATCAAGTTAGTTGTCTTACGCGGTGTCACAGATTTTCTCTGCTCGAAAAGGGATATCACTCAGTAGGAAATTGTCAATAGTCAATTTGCATCAAACGCCAATGTTGACTGCTACTATAGTCACTACCTTTCGTGATCGCTTATCTAGGTTTAAAAACTAAAACTGGTAAATGATAAAAGGATACAAAAGGCTTGAAGCGATTTAAATCAATTTGATAGTACTTGCGTGAAAAGGATAAGAAGAAATATCGATAATACATCGCAAGGTCTTGTAGTAAATGATGGTAAAATCGAGTGACCTACAAGTGGCTTTAACTTCGGATAAAACTATTTTTGTGCGCCAAAAGGAGTCATTAAGTGAACATACTCCAAAATTTAAAATACAGTAAGTGACTGAAGCTTTTATTCGATTGACCTCAATTTAACATTGCTTGTTTTGAAATAAAGCAAATATTTTCGGATAATTAAGTAATCATTTTTGCGATAAATTTAAGTGAAATCCGGAGACCTTAATTCGAATAGGAAAAAGGAAATCGTGACAGGAAAACAAACGAATGCCTTGTTGTATTAAGCGTTTTTTTTCCTGCGTCAAACGCGGGGAATAGGTATAATAAGGCATTTTTTTAAAGTCTACGTAAACGGGGATAGTGTAAGCTCTGGTAAGTTATTAAACAAACATTGTATACACTTAACAATAGATACTAATGCAAATTTAAAAATAGTACTAGGATAAAAAACGATATTTCAATACATGTTTTTTTTAATATGAGTATAATAATAATATGAGATGCAAAAATAGTAAAAAAAAAAAAAAAAAAAAAACAACAACAAAAAACCAACTTACTTTGCGTTGCTGATCTATTATCCTGGTGTGCGCATTTAGAAGTTCTGTTAAAACAGTGTTGAATTGAGCAGACATCTTATTCTGATGTTTGATAAAAGCAGTTTGAAGCTAGTGTAGGCCTAAATAAATAGTTTGGTACAATCATAAAAGTGTCGATAATAAAATGAACTATGTTTGATGACTTCCCATACAAAGGTCGCATTGTCATATCGTGACTTTTTTAAAAAAGAATGCTGATTTATTTGGTATTCAGTTTTCTAATGATGGCTTTGTAAGTTTAAATATATTGGTAATATAATGTTTAAATTATACCATATAAAGTTCACATTGTTACAATTTTCATATCTTGGTAGTATATGTCACCATATTATGGTTATATCATAGATCATACCAATAACATATACAGTACATGTCAACATTTTGATAAACTTTGTCACGACGTGCTTGATTATTTACTTTAATGATTTTAAAGATGTGATACTGTTGATGTCAAAATATCGCACAATATTCGAATCCTTTTAATGATACAAATTACATAGTGTAAGTCATGTATGTAAATATTCCGGGATATTTCTTTGCAATCACACGAAACAATTTTTGCGGACCAGCATACGCGGCTGGGTTATTTTCCTCGAAATAATATTTTTGTAAAATATCATCCTTTTCATCGGTATCCATCGTCAAACAAAAAGTTTCAATAACTGATGCTAAGCCCAACACGACAATAATGAAGCAATATGTAAACAGTTGTCTCATTTATAGACAATAAGTGAACAGCGCACAAGCACACGCGCACACCCACATCGTCTGTTCATAAACCTTTTTCATACAACAAAAATCATTTTAACAAGTACGATTTGTTTGTATATTCTTTCACCCGAGTAATAGCAAAGGGAGTCTACCGCATGAAAACCTAAGATCGCTCTATACCACACGGAACCTAGGCTTGGCTCCAAAACCTAAGATCGCTCCCATCGCTCCATACCACACGAAACCTAGGCTTGGCTCCAAAACCTAAGATCGCTCCCATCCTTTTTCTACTACTTATAGGCTATAGCATTGAAGAGTTTCAAGTGGAGGTTTATCTTAGGGGTGATCTGCTACCTTAATATACATGATACAGACAACGCGAAAACTTTTCTTCTCAGGACATTGAGACAGGTAAACACTCCAGCTTACCTGTAGCAACAAAGTTTTACATGCCGCAATGTTTCAAACAAAATTCAATATCATCAGCCTAAATCTTGGTTTTAAGCCTCTCATTTCAATAAGTTTTGTGATTTCCCACCATATCATGTTTAGATTTTCTTTGTTAGATGTTACCTTAACTGTTATAAATTAAAACAAAGAAGTTAAACATCAAGACAAAGAAATCAATATTTCGGATCTTTAAGTCTTCATTTTTACCTCCCTTGCCTCCCAAAAATCTCATATTATTAGTTCCCTCCGGATCTAACTCTTTTAATTTGTCTTTAAATCTATCTACATTTCAAGTTCTATTTCAATCAATTTTTGTACTTTTCAAAATATGGCCTGAACATGTATGTATTTTTGAAAAATATCAGGTAAAGGGAGCCAACTTAAAATATAGTTTTATTTCAATCCTTCCAGGTAATTTCCATGATATGGCCCAAACTAGCACCAGTCAAGAATAAATGGTTAAGGGGAAATAACTTAATTAATTTAAAGTAAAAGGACTCTTATGGGCATCATTTCAAACTATGATCAGGCTTAAAAAAAAATATGTCCGTTTCGGGTAACCCGACCCTACCTATAAAAATGCGCCGACCCTAACTATTTTTTTTCCGTTTCTGAGCCAAAAAAAATAATTAATTAGCGAATAGAGAGTTACGAAGGGCGGATAAATGCAGATTTTAATCAGAATTATTGTTTATATGTTAAAACAAAGTTAGGCAATGACAGTAATGTAGGAAAGACTGCCATGTGCAAGAAAACACTCTGAACTTACGACAGATTTTGAAAAAAAACAAAACAAAAAAAAACCCTACCTACCCTACCTAGAAATTTTGGGAAGGTTACCCTAAACAAACAATTTTTTTGACCTCAGTTTCATCATTCTTAATGTGATTATTTTACGGGATTTAAAACCAAATTTAAAAAAAATTACCATCAAATAACAATCTTATTTTGATACAAACTTGAATTACCCTTCACCCATTTCGGATTTTTTTGTATAAAAAATGACTTCGACCGCGAGACAAGAAATATCCTTTATTTCTTTATTTTTCAATATTTAATTGGTATCATAATAACAAAAAGCATATTTCCTATCAGAAATGTAGCGGCTCGAATCCATTCCGGCAATATATTACTTCATTGTATAGTATTATTACTTTCAGAGTATGATCGCATGAGTCACGTAATACCAGCTTTAAATATGTACAGAAGAGCAGGCTTCAGGGAGACCGCGTTTAATGCATCTAACTGGGTACGTCACCGGTGCCAATATAATCATTAGTTTACTACTCACTACCATGTGCAATTATTTAGTAAAAACTCTCGAGGAATACAAAAAAAATATGAAATACAACAACTTTATAGTTAGACTATATAGCAGAAAACTGCACTCTCACAGATTTCCTTTTTTTATTTTTGTCTTGGAAAGATCAAATTTTTTGTAAATATCTGCAAACCAGTGATATAAGATTGCTGACAAAGATCAGATCGCAGAGTTTCATATTTTGGAAAATTAATGTTTTATGGCTAAAACCGTTACTAATTATTAAACGGTTTCAGAAAAATACATAATACATCAATTTTGGAACTTAAATATAAAAATCTGCTATCTAAATTTTGGACAGCAGTCTTATACAACTGGTTTGCATGGAGTTTCGCAAAAATTGGTTCGTTCCAAGACTAAAAATTAAAAAGTTGTCAAAACGTTCAATCTGTGAGAGTGCAGCTTTATTAGCTAAAAATGCATGAAATCGCACTATTTGCATTACAATTATAAGAATATCTCCAATTTAACATACTGTTATGATTGTCCAAAAATGGAAACATCAAAGTTTGAAACAAAATTAACCTGTTCAAAAACATTCATGAAAAAGTTGAGTTTGAAATTCCCAACCACCTATTTCAGCCAGGCCTGCTAGTAATGAAATTTTCAAAGAAACTAATATGCATGTGTCGAAATTTGTCTTAAATTACTGTTTAAATAGATTCCATAAAAAATCTGTAAGAAATGTTAGCTTCTGAAACAAAGAGAGGAAAAATAAATTCTTCTGGGTGGATTTATACTGCTTCCTTGAATCCCTCAAATGATTTGTAGTCCAGAACAGTATAGGCTATAGCATTGAAATTGAAGAGTTTCAAGTGGAGGTTTATCTTAGGGGTGATCTGCTACCTTAATATACATGATACAGACAACGCGAAAACTTTTCTTCTCAGGACATTGAGACAGGTAAACACTCCAGCTTACCTGTGGCAACAAAATTTTACATACCGCAATGTTTCAAACAAAATTCAATAACATCAGCCTAAATCTTGATTTTAAGCCTCTCATTTCAATAAGTTTTGTGATTTCCCACCATATCATGTTTAGGTTTTCTTTGTTAGATGTTACCTTAACTGTTATAAATTAAAACAAAGAAGTTAAACATCAAGACAAAGAAATCAATATTTCGGATCTTTAAGTCTTCATTTTTACCTCCCTTGCCTCCCAAAAAACTCATTATATTAGTTCCCTCCGGATCTAACTCTTTTAATTTGTCTTTAAATTGAAGATACAGTATGGTAATAAATTACAACAAAAAGTACTGCAAGTCAAAATCAGACACAACATTTATGCAAAATCAAAAGTAGATGTCAGCACAGTATATTCATCGCCATTAAAACAATTCATTTAAATTTGACATTATTGCTGGAAACCACTCGCCGAAAAAACATACAAACGGAATTTTGCAATTTCCTTAAAATCTTGTATATAAAAGTATTAGACGAAAACACACCCTTACGTGTATTTCCGGCTTATACGATAACATGTGCAAAACGGGGTTTAAAAATAGTGATACACGGATTAACACACTGAATAATCATGATGTAATAGTTTAAAATAACACTGAACATTTATTGAAAACTATCAAATAGAAACAGAAAGTATATTTTCCAAAAATCAAACAGTGCTGACTGTACTGGACTGAGATTTGACCAAATTAAAAAATAACCTATACTGTAGTATGAAACATCTCATTTTCATATTACAGTATAGGGTATTTTTTATTTTTTTCAAATCTCATTTTATGTTTATGGCAATGTATAATATTGATAATATAAATGTTCAAGTATGTATAAAATTTAATTTTGGCTAGTTGAAATTATTTATTGTGACTTTAATGAGGCCTAAAAAAAATATGTCTGTTTCCTGTAACATGCTGAAAAAAAGATGGGTCGGTAGGTAGGGATTTTTTTTTTTTTTTTTTTTTTTTAAATGTCAGAATGATCCAATATTCAAGTTTATTTCAGGTGAATTATTTTAATAAGAATTCAGTGTGATATATAGATTCAATCTTTCTGCCACTTTATTATAAGCTAAAACTGCTAGCTTGACAGCCATCAAAACATAAAATACATCATCATTGTAATTAATCAAGACTAAGTGATTTTTTCACATCTATATATAGGTGAAGCTTGACAAAGAAACAGCATTGTTTATCAGTTTTTTTTAGCCATGATACATGTATTTCAGTTGTAGAATGCATCCTGTTGAAGGGCAAGCCATGGGTTCGACTCCCAGCGGTGGCAACATTATGTGCAATTTTAAGCATTGTCAGTATGTTCACCAGGGAAGCAGTTCATCTTTAGACTATATAACCAAATGCAAATATAACCCAGTGAAAGAGTGAATCAAAGAACATTTAGACAATATATTTTTGGCAAATGTTTTAAACAAAACTTTCAAAATGCATACATTTTCTAATAATAAAACATGATATTATTGCACAGACTATTTTAAGATAGACTGTGTAATAATATCAAGTTGTATTACAATTAAATGTACATGACAACTATTATAAAATAAAATGCTGTTACAACAAGAACAGGCAAGAATCTCCACAAAACATAATTTTATATAAATCAATACTTTGATTGATAAATGACTAGAATCAATGACTAAACCATTTAACTCTTAGAGGCTGTCAGAATTGTACAGATCTTTGGGACCAGTGTAGACCCATGGTCTACGCTGTTCACTGCTTGGACACTTAAACCTTACCTGCTGACTCGACAGCGAACAATGTAAAATAACAGATTGGACTGGAATATGTTTTAATAGACTAGAAACAGTATCAAAAAAGCTTAGACTGACTAATAAAAAGTAATACCATTTTCTTTTTTAAACAGTAAAACAGCAAAACTAGTACACGTACAGTACCTTAAATAGTTTCCACAACTTATTTTTTTTAACAATTTTCAGTGTTTTAAAAAGATCTGCTGTATTAGATCCACTGTTCATTCTGTAAAAATCTCAAGCACGATAATCAATGTAACTTTCAATAGAATACCTTGTTGTTTTTTCCTTTTCTGGACTTGACTGGACTACGGGGGTTAAAACATTCCCAGAGTCAAAACTTGGTAAAATATGTTCTGACTCTGACGAACATATTATTTAGTTAATGCATCTTCGTTATGTAATCCAGTGCATCCTTGTCAAATTCCAATATGCGATTGTTTAGTTGCAACGACATCTTTCTTACTTTAACTTTCACTTTCATTTCAGGTTTATCTTTTTTTCCGGAAGTAAACAAAACATTTAACGTTCCTATTGCCAGTATTGCAACATCGTATTTTTCATAAATGGCAAAACCATAATAGTTTTGTTATAGAACCACGGACCTATAAACCAGGTCCGTGATAGAACTAAACTATAACACTGACAACGATCTACGTAGTTCTCCTTTCACTTTCATTAAAATTGACAGGAAGTTAGCGTGCACCTGTTTTCCGTGCTTTTTAGACCATGTGGTATGAAAAATGTTTATTTTTCTGTTAACTCATTAAAAACTTATAAGAATATTTTTTAATTAACTAGAGATATAATAAAAAAAACTTAAAATAAATGAACAAAATATATCCTAGCATTGTTGTTTTTCAAAACCATTGCACTTAGCGAAAAAGCGGAAGGTATCCGTTAATTTGCATAATGGGCGGAGTTAATATTACGTCATTGAGTTTGAGTGCTGCTAAATGACAAGGTTATCGATCAGATTCCAGATCGATAATCACTTGTCACTTCGGGTGTAAATTGCTCTTGCGGGTTAAACAAACAATTCAGATCATGCATTGAGGCTCCTTTCAGATGATACCGACTCTCACACCGAAATATCCCGTGTCAAAACTGATGCATATTACAAATGGATGATGCGTTGATTTCGGGTTATTTACGATTCCTGTGCGTCAAAACCCGGGAGCTCGGGTCAATTGAAAGCCCTGCAGTTTAATGTCACAGCCATTAAGGTTTTTGCCATTGTTTCAACTTGCCAAACCGGAAACGTTTGTAACTATGCAACGATTCGGACACTACCAAAATATTTAAATTATCGTTGTCATCATAGGCCAGAGATCGCTAAAAATCTGACTTCGAATTTTGGGGCATAAAAACATTGCGGTCGGCGGTAAAAAATTACGGTCGGTCGGGTTACAGGAAACAGACATCTTTTTTTTTAGGCCTGAGCCTTTGTCATCAAGCCACTTTGGTAGCACACATCTAATGAAAACCTCCACTTGAAACTCTTCAATTTTAATGCTTTAGCCTGTGTTGTTAAATGCACAGGACTACAAATCTTTTGAGGGTTTCAAGGCAGTGGTTCGAATCCAGCCAGAAGCACAAATATTGTTTTTTCTTCTTTGTTTTCATTAGCTAACATTTTTTACAAAAATTTAATATTATATTTTCATTAAAAAGTAATAAAATACATTTTTACACATAACTATTAGCTCCTGTGAAGATTTTATAACTTGCAGGCACGACTGAAATAGGTGGATGGGAATTACAAACTTTTTTTTTTTAAATGAGACGGTAAAACATTTTGATTTTTTGGCATAATGTTCCCAAAAGATTAAAGATAAGTACTAATAAAGAATAGGCCATGAGTATTCCCAATCCCAACTTGCCCTAAAACTTTGACCAGACGCCGATGCTGGGACGAGTAGAAAAGCCCTCCTTTTTCTTCAAATAGTCAAGCTAAAACGTTAATATATAAAAAAAGATTTCTAAGAAATAATCTTAAAAGAAAAACAATTGGTTGAAATAAACCTTATAGTCATGATCAACTGGCATATCAATTATCATAAGTTTCTTGGTGCAAGCGTTGTTGAGTCATTTAAGGGAAAACTGTTATTTTACCTCAAGTCACTTGTTCCTTGGTGCAAGTTTTCTTAAGTTATTGAGCGGAAACCGTTTGTTTTTTTCGCCTCAAGTTCATCGTTACATTGACCATTGACCCACTGATCTCAAAATCAACAGGGGTCATCAACAAGTCATGATCAACAGGTAAACCAAGTATAAAGTTTCTGGATGCAAGCGTTGTTTAGTTATACAGCGGAACGGTTTTCACCTCAAGGTCATCGTGACCTTGACCTTTGACATACTGATCTCAAAATCAATAGGGGGTTATTGCCCTTCCCTAAATTTGCCACCAACTTCCACCAAATGCCATGGATTTAGTAGGCATTATATTGGAGAAAATGGGTGGCACTTGGTGGAATATCCAGAATTTCACGAACTGCCACGATATTTCCACCCAATCGGATCTTGCATATGGTGAAAAAATATTTTAATTTGGTATTTGGTGAAAAGTTGGACTTTTGATATGGCAGTTAGTGAAAATTTTATAGTTCGTTGAGTGTTTTTGGTAGCATTTTGTGAAAAAGACTTAAACACATCTCAAGAGTTTTTAAAGCTGGAACTCAGCAGAATTCATCATTAATTATCATCATGGAATTAGAATAGCATTCAGTTGCTGTTTATGCTGCTGCTTTAGCATCATTACATATGCTACTATTTAAATTTAACTGGTAATACGGACATTTAGAATTTCTTTCACTTTCTTTTTACTATCTTTCACTACTACTTTAACTACATTCTCTTCTACTATTACTCATGTTGCTGTTGCAATTAACTTAAAGTAAAACTTGACTCTTGCTACCTTATGACTCCTTTAAACAACATAATCTTTATTGAGGCATTGTATAACAACAAAGTAAGCTATAGCCCTGTAGTTGTTTCCGCTACTGTTTATGATGTTGGTGGTTCTATTGATGATGATTATGATGCTGGTGATTCTATTGATGATGATTATGATGTTGGTGGTCCTATCGATGATGATTATGATGTTGGTGGTTCTATTGATGATGGTGGTGGTGATCATGATAATTATGTGGTGGTGATTATGATGAATGTGGTGGGGGGGGGGTGGTGATTATGATAATTGTGTTGATGGTGATTATGATGACTGTGGTGGTGATGATACTGATGATTGAGGTGGTGGTGGTGGATATTATGATAGTTGTGATAGAAGTGGTTGAGTGTGGTGGTGGTGAGTATGATGATTGTAGTGGTGGTAGTGATTATGATGATTGTGGTGGTAGTGATTGTGATCTTTGTGGTGTGGTGATTATGATGATTGTAGCGCAGGTGATTGTGACAGAAACAACAACAACAACTACGACAACGACGACGAAGACGACGATGATAATGGTGATGGTGATGATGCTCCTGCTGCTGCTGCCGCTGCTGCTGCTGATGATGATGATGACGACGAAGACGATGATGATGATGATGATGATGATGATGATGATGATGATGATGACGACGACGACGACGACGACGACGACGACGACGATGACGACGATGACGACGATGACGATGGTGATGATGATGATGATGACGACGACGACGACGATGAATTAAACAAGTTTTCTGTGTGCAGGCTCTATTGTTTTTCCCCCAAGGTGAAGGGATCCTATTTATGTTTGATTTACACTCGGAATGACCTCTACTGGAAAATTTGCTCAAAATATTTGAATCTTCTGACAGTAACATTCGCCTTTGTGGAACTATGAACATTGGGAAAATAGAGATTTCTTTGCAGTTTTGATAAATAAAACCGATTGATTAAAAGGTTGGAGATTAGCTTTATGCATGTGCTGTCAAAAAGGTTTCACCTTTTTCCAAAATAATTTTCATCTATTCAGTATAGGAATGTACTAAAGTTAAAAAGTATCATTCAATTTGTACAATGAAGTTGGAAGATGTATAAGAGGAATATTATACACTACAGTTTTTCAGACACAACCTACCCAAGATTACCATGCACTCATATCCATTAATGAGATTGTAAGACGTTTTTGGTAACTATATGAATATCACAATAACTTTAAATGATAACTGGACAGCATAGTTTTATAATATTTCATCAGCTAAAACATATTTAAAGGGTACTAAGGCCAGAGTTTTTATATTTTTTAGGTTTACGGCAGCGCAGTACCTAAATATTGCAAAACCCAAATAAAAAAATATAAAAATTCGTAGTTTTAAGGTTTGAGCTTTAGCTCAAGTCTTTTGTAATAGACCACAAAATATCAACTGATTCCATGTGGAATTCAACATCATACTCGAAAGTACCAGATTTCAATGAAAATTAGACAGGTCAATTTGTTGGCAATGTGCATTTTTCGGTCCGTATCGGTTTCGTAATCGAATATCATGTTCCAAAGGATAAGATTCTTGGTTCGAACATTTGAAACTATCATTTCAAACAGTTATGTTTTTAAAACTTTATGGTGATTTCTCACCATTACTTAGTACAGCATTTTAACTGATTGACACAAGTCAGGAGTGTTTTGTCTTCATGATATAAGAAAATTTGAAAATAAAAACATCGAGGAATAATTTGTTTTATTTTTATTTTATTCTCCTCCAAAACATTTCATTCCTTTTATTTTTATTTCCTCCTCCTTACCAATTTCTTTTTAAAAATCTCCCTTAAATCTAAAGATAAAAAACCCTCTAGCCTAAGTATTAAAAAGGAGAGATAAACAATGTTAAATGACAGACAGGAAAAACAAAGATGTATATGATATAGAGGATGTGTATTTTTTGAAGAAAAACAGTTGAGGTATTGAAAAAGACTTTGGTCGCATATCATTTGAAAAAAATAAAGATATTCAAATGAATCTTGGTGAACACATGTCCGCAAAGACATGAATACACAATGTATATCCAAGCCATTATTTCTGGCTTTAATTTTAGAACAAATAACATTTTTTCTGTGAGGCAAATCCTGTTACCTTGAACAGATTTACTTATGTTCCCTTTTTCAGAAAGAAATATGAATAGAGGACTTTTATGGCAGAAGAAGTAAAGCACCTGAACAACAACCAAACTTGCAAAGAAAAAAAATCCGATGTGTATCACTTAAGAAAAGAAAAAGGTAATTTATTTCAATATTCAAAATGCCATGTAGTTTAATTAACTTTTTAGCTCGTCTGTTTTCAGAATCGCCATAGCTAATACAACAGATGAGGGTTTTATTCTGCCGTGCTCTTGTTAAAAATATTTGCTATGAATCACTGTGTATAAATTTATAAGGCTGGATTCTTATACATTTTGTTTTCTTATATCATTTTGTTGTAAGATTTGGTATTAATCCGGCGAGGCCCAAAGCTGGAGATACATAAATAAGAGTAAGTTTATAATGTTGTCAATTTGTTTATACATCTAATTTGACAAATAAATTTTGAATAATGCTATGCTGATGAAACCTCCAAATGTAATAATACATAAACTGTTTTCGGAATGTCTCCAATGTAGAAATGCAGACAGCTCTTCACCATCAACTAGAATCCTAGGATGTAATTTTGTGTACATTTAAAACTAAATGACTGCAAAGAATGATATTTTTTGTTCAAGGTTGTTGTATGCATAATTCAGTGCCACGTAGTATTTGGTGAAAAACAGGTCAAAGAAACTGATAATTGGATTTGATGTTAAATGTTTGGAAAACGTTCCAATACTCCATAAGCTGCCACGTTGGGTGGCATCTGGTGAAAAAAAATGTGAAAAATGGTGAAAATTAGATCAATGTCCCATTTTCTTTAGTTTTTCATAATTTATCACCAAATGCCACCTGTTCAGATCCTCCACCAACTGCCACCCATTTTCCACGTCCAATTCGTGGCAAATTTAGGGAAGGGTGAGCGGAGACCAATTTTCAGCTAACGGTCACCGCCAACTGAAGGTCATAGCGACCTTGACCTTTGACCCACTGATTTCAAATCAATAAGGGTTATGTACTGATCAAAGCCAACTTGCAAACCAAGTATGAAGTTCCTTGACCCAAAGGAATTTCAGTTATTCAGCGGAAACCGTATTTTCACATCAAAGTCACCGCGATCTTAGACCTACTAATTTAATAATCAATAGAGGTCATCTAATGGTCATGACTAACCAGCCTACCAAGTATGGCGTTCCTGGTTCCAATAGTTCTGTAGTGATTGAACATAAACCAATTTTTAGCTTTAGGTCACCGCCAACATATTGCTTCTTACCTGAAAGTCACAGCGACCTTGACGTTTGACCCACTGAGTTCAATATCAACAATGATTATGAACTGGTCATAGCCAACTTGCAAGTATAAAATTCCTGTACCCAAAGAAGCTTCAGCTATTTAGCGGAAATCGTATTACACCTCATGGTCATCGCGACCTTTGACCTTCTGATCTCAAATTCACTAGGGGTCATCTACTGGTAATGACCAACCTGCATACTATGTATCAAGTTCCTGGGCCCAAGCGTTCTTTAGTTATTGAGCTGAAATGAAGTGTGACTGACTGACGGACGGACAGGGTAAAAGTAATTATGTATATCCAAGTCATTTGGGAAGACAAAATGATCCATTCATGTTTTAGTTATGTTATTATGTATCTGCTATCGAAAGCGCATCTGAATATCAACCCGGTCATCAGCCATTTCTACGTTTCACATTTCGGCACTCTTACCATGATGAAGTTATTTGGACCAATCAGAGAGAAGAAATTACCCAGCATCAAAAAGTGACGGTCCTATACACCGAAACTTCTACCCAAATAGTGCACAAATAAACAAGAACTAGAAAATGTGTTCAATGTTGAAAACCATATGCGGAATACACATTTGAAAGAAAAAAGGACACGTAAGAGGTGAATTTTGCGGTTATTAACCTGGAACCCCCCCCCCCCCCCGAAAATACCCAGAGCATATAAATGATATTGAAGATGCATTTAAATGCAAATTTGGTATAAACATCGAAACTTATAATTTTAGACGAACATATAGTCTTTCATTTTTCACATAACCAGGTTTTTGTTATATTGATACATTCGTCTAGTTTCTTTGTTTAAATGACTCTTACTTGACATCCTCAGAAATGCCTACCAGTCGGGGTGGATGAGTGGCAACTTAGGACGTTAATAGAGATGGACGGTTGTCAACCTTGGTGGGGATGGACGCATGGTCATATTTATGTCCAGTCGGGATGGGCGGGTGTCAACCCCGACTCGCATGTAGGGGTCGATGGGTGTCTGCCTTGGTGGACAATGGAAATGGACGGGTGTCCACCTTATTCGCCGATGTGAGTGGATGGGTGTCCACCTTGGTCTACGATTGGACTGGATTGGTCACATCCTTGGTGGACAGTGGAAGTGGTGGGATATCAGTTGTAAAATAAATAATATTGGTGATTAATTTCATTTCTTGAATAGTTGTGATTGTTTTGTTGAGATAAAAAGTATTTAAGAATACAATTATGACCATCCTTATTCTTACACACTTGAAACTGAAACTGCAAAAATTAAGATAAACTAGAGATTTCTTTTTGGACAAAGCGCTTGCTCCCTCCATTTTGTTGTCATAGGTGAGAAATAATAAATGATGGATATGAAACTGCAGAACATAGGGGTCATTTCATGGTCATGACCAACCTGCATACCAAGTTTGATGCTCCAAAGCGTTATTTAGCTATTGAGCAGAATCGAAACGTGAAGTACTAAACTTGTGATCAACAAATTGTTTGTCACCTAAAGTTCACTGTGACATTGACCTCAAAAGCAATAAGGGTCATATCCTTATCATGACCAACTAGCTAATCAAGTATGAAGTTCCTGGGCCAAAACCTTTTTTCACTTCGAAGTCACTGTGGCCTTGACATTTGACCAACTGACCTCAAAAGCAATTGGGGCCATCTATTAGTCATGACCAACTAGCATATACCAAGTATGGTGTTCCTGTGTGCAACTGTTCTTTAGTTATTAAGCGGAAACCACTTTTTCACCTCAATGTCACTACGACCTTTACCTTTGATCTACTGATCCCAAAATCAAATGGGTCATCTAGTATTCATGACCAGTCTGTATACCAAGTATGAAGTACCTGGGTCCAATCACTATACAGTTATTGAGCGGAAATGAAGTATGACGTACAAACTGACTGACAGATGGACGAACAAAATTATTGAACTGACATGGGAAGAAGGGAGACAAAACTAAAGCTTACCTAATTTTGTAAAACTATTTCATCAAAATCCAAATAACAGTCATTCTCAAAATACTATTACTAGTTTAGTACATTTTGTGTTTATTTTAATTTTACACTCAACACTTTATGAGAAAAGAGTTATACATGTAATACATTTATAATGCAGATATCATTGTAGTCATGCGACCTATTGTTTAATGTTATCACGGTTTCAAACTTTGAACCTGTTATTATATCATGCATTTTATGCGTCTTGAATAAAAATTCAAAGCTAAATGTAATTAACAATACATTGTTTAATTTTGTTTTCACACATAGTTCATAACTATTGTTCTTAGAATCACTGGTTTCATTAACTCCGTATCACAAAATTATTTAATACCGCATTTAAACCATCAAACCATGTCAGATTTCGAAGCATTATATAAAAAAAATATTGTGCTCTGACTAAACTTGGGTTATATGTCGCATAGAAGAACAATTCTTGAAGTAACAAGGACATCTCTGTAATTCACTAAACTATACAATTTTAAACAAGAATATAACTGGAAGCGACGGATGCTCCCCATACACCCATTTTGCATAAAAAGGCAGAATTTGTGCTAGTATGAGATGAATTAATGTAGCATTATTAGACACATTTGGAAGAATTCATTACATGGATAGATAGGGGCAGGTTTGAGAATTAAATTTTAAAGTATTTTTCAAGAAATGATATAAAGTTGAGCAACGGAAATTCACAAATAACCAAGATATGCACCGGACTAACTCAGATTTTCAAAAACTATCAGATAAGGCGAGATAACTGAAAAAGTCCAGGGAGGAGTATAGTTCATTGGTTATGCATTAATTTCCTCTTATATCCATCTACATTTCAGGTTTCATTTAAATTAATTATGTAATTTCCAAGATTTGGCATGGACAAACACCTATTAGGCCACAACAAATTGATTATTTGTTCTACGGATTTTGCCCCAAAAAAGTAGGAGCGAGCGAGCGAAAAAAAAAACAAAAAAACTCTTTTTTTTTAATTTCAGGCAATTCAGAGGCGAGCGCAAGGCGAAAAATTAAAAAAAAATATAAAAAAGTTTATTTCTTACCAAATATATCATGCAATATGTCAAGAAATGCTTTTTAATTGCAAACATAGGTTCTTAGTTTAAATATAAATTAAAAGGTTTTGATTGTATCACATGAAAATCTGTCTCAATATATAAAAATGGCAATACGATCCAGTGCTTTACTATTAACTTTAATTTAAGCATGGATATATGAAACCAAAAAGAAAACTATTGTATTCATCCCGTAACTTAATACTATCACAAAAGAATTTTATTTAGACTAGTAAGAGTAATTCATCATTTGAGCATTTCCAAAAATTGGGTCAGGTCTATATTTGAACCTCTTGAAGCAAATGATAAGGTTGTAGTGCCTTTGACATTGAGAGTTAAAAACTGAGAAATGCATTTTAGAATTTAAAAAAAAACTCACGGAAACATGTTCATTTGTTGTAAGTCGAGTGTCCGTGTATTTTAATATAAGTTTTGCCCTCAAAATCTGATTTAGTTATTATTTAACACTAAATTTTGAGTACAAAACAATGAATTACTTAAAACACACATAAATAATTATTGCCTTCGACGCTGTGAAACTGTTGTTGTTTACTGAAGACTATAACCCATTGACTGTGACACTGATTTTCAATTAAAAATGTGTATTTTACATTAACGAAAACTGAAAGTATCCTGCAAGGTGCAAATTAATACCGGAAATAAATAACAACGGTGCGTCCTGCAAAATATTCCCGACAAAAAAGACTGTCAACAAATATCGGCTGTTTTGCGGTTACCCGGACCTGATTTTGTCCTGACACGAGGAAAGTTTGCTCGCGGGGAATGAAAGCATGGAAATACCTTCAAAAAGGCCGAAGTCGACGTTGCAGGTTTAAATTTTAAGTAAAAGAACTTCAGAAAATAGAGGAAATTCAGAAGTATAAAAATAATAATATGCGCGGCTAAATAGTATGTGCGGGCGCAAAAAAAGAGTTTTTGTTTTTTTTCGTTTTTCGAATTTTAGGTGCGGCAAATCCGACGAACAAATGATCAATTTGTTGTGGCCTTATTAAAATAAAAATATCAGGTGAAGGGTGGTAACTATATGCAGGGCAGGATTATTGTTCTCGTGCGCTGCACTTTCTCTCATTGCCATCTATCTATATTTGAAGTTTCATTTTAAGTAATTTCCGAGATATGGCCCTAACAAGCATCAAACATGATCAGCTTGATACGTTCTTAATGTGTATCATTTACGGGATTCAAAAGCATAGTTTAAAAGAACATAACCGTCAAATAACAATTTTAGTTAAAATGGAAATTCTGTTCTGAGATATTTTGTATGAAAATGACATAACCCGAGAGACAAGAACAATCCTTCATTTCATTTATTTTTTAACAGTTTGGTTATAATTTGGTGTCATGGTGACAAGAAGCATATTTTCTTTCAGAAATAATATTCTATTTATCACACTATTAACAAATATTATGAAATTGTACTGAAATAGCCATACCACATATTACATATTGTTTTGACCATCTAAAAAGAACTAGTTCTAGAAATATTCGTGAAAAGAAATAGAGTTTGTAATTCCCAACCACCCATTTCAGCCATGCTTGCAAGTAATGAACTCTTCAAAGAAGCTAATATTTATGTGTAGAAATGTATTTTTTACTGTTTAATGAGAATACAATATAAAACTCTGAAAGAAATGTCAGTTACTGAAAAAAGAAGAAGTAATGCTTCTGGATGAATTCGAACCGCTACTTTGAAACTTTCAAAAATATTATAGTCCTATGCTTAACAACATGTGCAAAAAATTATATTGAATAGTTTCAAGTGGAGGTTTCATTAGGTGTGTGCTACGTCAATATACATGATAGGATTATAAAGTACCTGTGCACTGCACTTTATCTAATTGCCATCTATCTAAAAGGCAAAATTGGTTTTAATTTCATCAAAAGTCAAACACCATTCATGAAAAGAAGGGTTTAGGGTAGATAACATAATAAATATGCATGACAGGATGATAGAAATGTATTTTATTACTATTTAATGAAAATACACATGCACAATATAAACTGCTGTAAAAATGTTAGCTAGTACATAAAAATAGAATACAATCAAGTTTTATCTCAATACCATCAGTAGATAACAACGTCGAACAATTGATATCGAGCAGTGTAATAATACTATGTTACTTATCCCCGATAATGACATCAACCCCGCAATTCATTCCTTATATTTACACCAATAGTTCATTATTTCATTCAAGAATTGTTTAAAAATACTTTATTTCATTTCAAAAAACAACTTTTCACTAACCCTTTCTTACCCATTCTGTAAATAGAACGACCCGACTGTAACCGGAAACATTTCCGCCGGACGTGGGAAAAGATAAACCACTTAAAATCACTTTTAAACGTAAAATTGAAACACTTTTGGCAACAATACATTTAACATGTAATAAATTTACACTTTCTAAAATGTTGATTTATATTTTACGGGACCTGCTGACACAATACAAAAAATAACAAGATCAATAGTTTTCATGTATATTGTTATGCGATGAATTGCGATCCGATCATATCCGAAGATGTTGCGTTCATCGATTGATAAACCGTTACGACGCTGTTTGACATGTAGTTACTGGATATTTTCAGTTTATTAAAAATAATCTCCAGACCTAAGAAAACTGCAAATAATTGATCATTGATCATTTATGAGTTACAATCTTCTAGAACTTACGTTCCTAGCCTACTCGGTGAAAAAGTATCATTAACAATCATACTGATTCTATGTTCAATTTCAAGTTGTGTCGAATAATGATCTTAAAAACATTCCAACAATACACTGGACTTAATCTCTATCGGTCCATTAACAATCCTTTAGACGTAGTTAATAATAGTGAAAGAAGACGATATGTGCTTAATTTTTATGACGTTTCAACTTTTTATACATATTTTTGACAGTATTTAGTAAAAATCAAATTAACTCCTCTTATCGAAAAAACATATACTAGAGAGAAAACTACTTATATGGCTGTTAATATTCAAATAAGGCAATAAGAAGATAAGATATAATGGAATAGGATAATAACGTTTATTTACCAGATCACACAAATATTATCCTAGATTATTCACTTCCGAGTATCAAATCATGAAAGGCAATGTCTGTCAAAACATGTACACTTTAATAGTCCAGGAAAACACCACAACCACTTTAGATTTTATACAGAATATAAACACAATACACCCGGTAGTAAAGATTACACACATGATCATGACACACACTAAATTTAAAAAACGCAGTGATGACCTATGATTTATTTTAATTCAATGACGTATGACTTATTTTAATAATTGTGAACTAGCTTTGGGCTCTCTTTTTATTCAAACATTATTATTTATATATAAGCCACCTTGTCTTAGAAATAAAAACAATTATGATGTAATATGTCCCTGTCAAAAGCAAAAAAGAAGGCAAATTAAACACCATTCAAAAAAGGCCGCAATGCGATCAAACCAGGTTTTCAATGATTGGCAGAAGAGCTTCAACCTTCGTTGTGAGATACAGTTTCAACTGTTGTTTTTCTAATTTAGTTACAGTACCATAGACCTCGAATCTAGCGTCCCAAAATGCAATCCCATGGATGTCCTCCGAACTCTCCTAAATACCAAGTTTGATCACAATATGTCAACCATAACTAGACTTATTCAGAACCAAACGGTTATCTATTCTTAGTAATAGTGATCTTGACCATGACCGTATAAGCCCCAAATGCTATCCCATGAAATGTCTCCATTAACCCTTCCTATACACCAGGTTGGTCGGCAGATGTCAACCGTAACTAAAATTATTCAGTCCCATCTGCTATTCTATTTCTAGTGACAGTGGCATTGACCCAAGGGGCTCTTGCGCAATCCCATGAAAGGTGTCCATAAACTTTTGCCACAATATGTCAACCAGTACCAACCATTTTTCTAATTTTAGTAACAGTGACCTTGATTTTTAACATAGGGGCTCCAAATACAAGCCTATGAAAGGTCTCTATTAATTCTTCCTAAGTACAAATTTTGGTCATAATTTATTTAAAGCCTTATAACGGTAAACAACCCAACCGAACGAGTTTACTTTAGTGGCAAAAATGGAAACTTCATTCAATGGTACATTTCCATCTGGATGAGTATTGTGATGAAATTTGCTGAATTTTATTAATATTTGAAATAACGTTTTGTAAAACAAATAGAATAAAGATAATTATCTGTCATTTAATAAAAGGTACTTGTCTAGACTCGGACTTGAGACTTAAAAATGGGCCCTGGAGGGGTATCAATTATGCTTCCTCAAAGGTATTAGTGTATATGTAACTGCTTCGCACCAAAAAGGTCTTCGAGCACCATTAAGTTATAATTTCTTTGATTTGCAAGAAGGACACAGTACCATCAACTATAATGGAAATAGAGTCAAGAGTGATTTATATCAGCTTATTGCTGTCTTCGCAATCCAGTTAAAATAAACTGGTATAATAAAAGTGATGAATACTTGGCCTCAAACGCCACCTGAACACAGGAATAGTAAGGTTTTGTGTTTAAGATATAAGAACATGAGCATTTAAACAGTTTTTTATACAATTTTTATACAACTTTTTTCTTCTTACTATTTTGTGTCTTAAACTCCTTCAAAATGATGTTAATTGGTATTTAATGGCAAGAGCGCGCTGAAGTTTTGATAATGTCAAGCCAATTTTGAAAATAAGGAATTAATCATTTTTCCAAGCTTTGTGAGCGCTGATATTGAAATTTAGACAGCAGAATGGGCCATAGTCTTTACCCAGTGAGTAATGTCAATTAAAATAACTGATAAAATAAATATAACAACCATCAGAAAGAATAAAACAAAATATAACTATTATGATAAAGTGTTTTTTTCTGAAATATGATAAAGGGGATTGCATGTTGTTAAGGTTATGTGGACATTGCTAGTATTGGCGTTGCTGGAGGGTGGGGTACTTAGATATACATGTACATTGTAAAAGGATACTAATGCTATTATATTATAATTTTGCCTTTCAAACTGGGAAGCAAGAAAATGAAATAATCTGGCATAGTTTCAAAATCATGTTTGAAGCAAAGCGTGAAGTTTAGACCATGGGTTCTAAAGTTCAGGATGAATCCAATAATTCAGGATTGAGAACTTTCAACATCAGTTTACTATACAGTTAGTTGTAAAGATCGTTGTTTTTTCCGACATTTGCATCAAAACAGTAAAAAGTACCTTGGAATGAATATAAATGACTTTGAAAACAATTTCCAGACCCTTTATTCCACTTCTGGCATAAATCCCTCGTATCCAAACAGACCCCGAAGATATCATTCAGAATTGAAAACTATCAGCAGTTGAAATCCCTGTTAATCGAACCCCTGTCACAATATGAAGGACAATGATTGTAGTTTTGTCGATAAAAATCCATTACTTTTGATCAACTTTTATTTGTTTTTTTCTCTCGCTAGAAAAAACTTTAGAAATTTCTTGCTGAGCATTTTGCTTTCATAGATTTATGAAACTTAACATTTGTAAACATCTAAACTACTAAAAAGAACATGTATTTCAATAGATGCTATATTTTTGTACCAAATAGACTACTGATACATGTGTATGTAAAGATACCATTCAACCTTTGTCATCTACAGGCCTCTTTTATGTAAAGTAATTTATAAATTTGTGAAGTAAATATCGTTTACAAAGAGTACTGGTACATATGTTTACCTGCTATGTGCCTTTCATGTATACACACTATTAAAACATGAAACATATACTGATTGAGTCATTTTTATGTTGGGAGGCATTGTAGATAAATAGTGATGACATGGGGCCGATTGTTTTTAACTTTGTTAAAGTAAACAACGCTGTTTACATCATCGTTGTTAACTTTTAAATATGTATTGTTCTCAAAGTTTCACGGATACGCTTATGATCTGCAGTATTACTAATAATATTTTAGCTAAGTGTAACAGTTATAGATGAGCTTATTGTAAAATAGTTCCCTCTAACGGTTAACAATGATGTCGAGAACCGTGCTGTAAGCTTTAACACAGTTCTGAGCAATCGGTCCATTGTCAATGGTTGTTGTCTGCGGCGGCGTCAGCGTTTATTGTCTTTAAGCTTGGTATGCACATTGGTTATGGTCAGAAGATGGCCTGTTTTGATTTTGGGGTCAGGAAGTCATAGTGACTTACTAGACAAAATGGGTGCTCGCGACAGGCAACACATTCGAATTCATAGAAATATTTGTGTCACTACTGCAACCTTGTCACTTTAAGCTCTTACCTTAAAGGTCAAGGTAATTTTCAAACTTTAATTCAACCCTATAGGGTAAACATAGTAATGATTCATGTCTCCCTGTAACATTGTCACTATCAATTGGATTTTGATCACCCATCTCAGAATTGTGGAGTAGAGTGGGCAATATGTTGCGCATGACATTGTCATGCTTTCACTTTACATAAATCGTGCCCTTAGTACCACATTTCATTCATGCCCTCACATCAAAGGTCAAGATCATACGTAGATGGTCACTTTCCATGGATTTTATACTTATAATTTAAACTTCACAGATTTGCACAGCAGCTGAGTGAGATGAGTCATGCATAGCATTATTGCTCTCACTGCGATAGACAAGGTCACACCTAATGGTCAATGGAGCCTGTTGAGGATTCCCTAGTAATAGTCTTTGCTATACTTCGTTTTAACCATAAAAACAACAACACAAATGTACAATACCAGACGAGTTGTTTATTAGATGATAACGTGCAGCCAGGTTAAGTAAGTATAAAACGAGCACATGTATTTATGTAGAGCACAACACAATGAAATTCACTGACTAATAAAGTCCTATGCAGTGCAACCGACCGACCAGGCAAAACCAGAGACGGTTAACTCTGGAAACGTGTGTTCGTTTGCCAAGTGTTTATCCACAAAGTATGAATGTCGCACCTCATTGATTCGTTTGGTTTCAAATATGGATATAAAACAGTGAAACAATCACTAAAAATATTGAAGTGAAAATTTAGGTTACGAAGTGATCTGAGTGAAGTCGACTGGTAGAATGACTCTACACGCTAATATACCAATATAACACTAAATCCTCGTGCAAGACTGACCACTACTGTATTAAAATACTATCGTTTCGCCAAGACAAATATTTCACGCTATAATAACGAAACGCGTGAAATGAATAGGCTTTGCTATACTTCGTTTTTACCTTGAAAACAACAACACAAATGTGCAATACCAGAATAGTTGTTTAGAATACAAAAAGAGCGGGCTTGAAAAATGAGATGAAAAGAATAGCTTATCAAAAAGATAATATGTTTTGCAAAAGCAAATGATGAATTTCGAATCATTACTCTTAAAGTAATCTTTAAAAAACTACAAAGCTAAATATTTAGACAGTTGCAACTTCCTCTCCAAGGAGTCACAGACATATTTGTCCTTACTATTTTCGCTCTTCCAGCGATCATGACGTTTCCAACAACGATCATTAACACCGGCATTCGCCGCGCACGTGGCGCCACCTGCAAGCAAAGATCTCAAACCTATGTTCGAATCCCCAACCACTTCTCTCAATCTAGCCAAAATACACGAGTTCTCGTGTAACTCAGTGGCTTATTCTTTGAAATGAGCTTGAATCTATTGATAGGCCGAAAAAGAAAACTTTTTTCCAGACTAGACAAATTTGCTGCGCTAAAATACCCTTGTAACAAAGTGTATGGACAAGCCGCTGTAGAACCCATAGCAATATCTACTTTATCACCCCTGCGATACTGGTCAGTCTTTCTTCCCCTTATAGCTATCATGAAAGAATTATCGTTAAACTTTATAGTTACACTGCAAATGAATCAATTCATCAAAACCCAAAAATCCATTAAACGCTAAAATAATCATACATAATTCACGTAGAATGTAAACATCTGTAATGCTAGAATACTTGTTACACAAACTTATTAACGTGTCAGTTAAAATGGGATCCTTGCGTTGTGTCGGTTTTGAAAGGGTTCTTTTTGCAGTTTCGAGCAGGTTTGTCACAAATGAATTAGCAGTAGGATCCGGTAAACTTCTGAGTGAATGTGCCCATTTAATGCTGTACACAGTCACAGAACAAGAAATGCCGATTAATTCAGTAAAATATAAGGCAACGTGAATTGGTGAAGCTGGAATTGCGTTACCTCCCTTTGATGTAATGAAATGCTTCAACTTATTAAAATAACTCATATACTTGATGTTCGTATTGTCACTCCTTGAACCCGCCAAAAAGTTCGCCATCTTGTCCAACAGATCACCGAATACGTCACCATCCAATCCACTGGTGCTTAACTCAGAGGTGGATCCAGGACTTCCTAAATGGGGGGCACAACTAATTATATTTATATCAAACTTTTTTCATGCATTATTTTAATCATATAATGACATCAAATTAACATTTGTCTTCACTGTCAAAGATGTTTGGCAGATCAATTGAATTAAAAAGATAGCATTTACTGATCTAAGATAAACCTTTCAAAAAACAACAACGATATCTTGCCGGTTTGGGGAATCGAACCAGGGTCGACGGATAAACCGGCTAAGTCGTTAACCACTAGTCCACCTTAGACACAGATATACAAGCCGTAGAATAAATGCTATATGAACCTACCAGGTACAGTATATTGATTGCACACAACGATACAGTAGGTACTTTGAATGTCATTGTCATTTAAGTTAACTGAAGTAAAAACAACTTGACAACAAATCACAAAAAGGGTTTCAAATGAATTATTATATATTAATTTACAAAGGCTCTAGCATAATTCCGAGAACTAGACGATAATTAAGGCCGAAATGGAAAGTTTTAAGGCGGCAACGTTTTGAATTTAAACTTTTGTTAAATGCACGTCATGCACACACGTATATTGTTGTCACACAATGACATTATTTAAAGCAATGACGAACATGTAATGTGCACATGTTAACAGTTTAAAACAAATTATATTTCTGGCATATGGTATATTCTGAAAACAGTAAACTTACGTGTATAACTGCAGCCATATTTGTCTACTTTTGATCAGCTGTCTGTGTAAAATGCGGCGCCGATTTTTTATTATCGAATGTTCGGGCCCCGATGTCATTATCAAGAGACTTTTTTGTGTCGTATACTATTTTATACTCGATAATCAGGTTCAATTGTTTATTTGCTTAAATTCTTATATAAAATATAATTTATTATATATTTAATATATATTATCACAATTTAATTGTGACAAAACAATTTATTTATACAGTCAAATGTGCCCCAAAAACATAACTTGCCGGCCCGCTGGGGGGGGGGGGGCACGGGCCCTCTGTGCCCCCCCCCCCCGGTAGAGACGCCACTGTAACTCGTTCTGGATACCCTCTCTCAGGTTTAGGCCTGCGAAACATAAACATACATGAGTTACGTAAATCTCAAAGCCACAAATCCAAATTTAAGCGGCCTGTCGTCAAAAATCCCGTTTCTTCCGCGTCTCCGCCTTGTGAGACGACCAGGTTGAAAAACAATACAATCATGTACAAAACCGGCCTTTTCGCCGTCACTCTGAAAACAAATTGACCAAAACGGAGCCGATTTCCACATAGGAACTAACAATGTTGCTTTACACTCTTTATCTTAATTATCTTAATAATGCAGTCATTGATCAATCTCGGTGGAGGAACTAGCCAATTGTTCTCTCCCGACCATTGTACACTGAAAGTGTCAACAGACGTAGTACCCGGACACCAGTATTTTGAATTAAAATTGGCACATTTAGCATTGTTGCTGCATGCAAAACGACCACATGTATGCGGTCCCCATACACGTTATAAGTCATTAAAACAAATTGCTTAATAGACCAGTCATCACTATCCGTACACCTTCTCAGAAAAACAGCTTCAGTATTGTTTTCCCGAGGTACCCACTTTGGGAGGAGTGTAATATTGTGCGTGTTACATACATTGTCAACATTCAAGGCAATATAATGCAAATAAGGCTTTTTACTGCCAACCTTCTAAATGCTAGGCACATTTTTATTTTCTGAATTGGCAATGATCTCACGCCCTTCCAGGCAGCCAACTGAGCTATGTAAAACTCTATATACAGCCTCAAGCTCTCTCAAAGTCGAGCTTAAACCACTCTCAGTTTCAGACCAACAACCTACTACGACGCTGTCTTCAATACCTTCAATATAACCACCAAACCCAGCTCTACTGGCGTCACAAAAGACGACTGCTTGATCGCTTACAACAGGCACCTCGATCGTGTTATCGGGCTCTTACTTGCCACAATTTAATCTCTTTATATTTGACTGCCAAAACAACATTTCGTCAAAAGCCACACTACTCACCATGACAGGAGCGTTCCAAATAGCACGACTTAGTACACATTGATACAGTGACCTTTACCTTAGACGCACTAGAGGCCCAACAGCACTTTGCATTGATATCAACTGACCAATAAGACGTGCGATTAAACGTACTGGAAAAGTTGTCTTGGCACTTGCGATTTTTGCAATCAAATCACTCAAAAGATCCAGCATTCTGTCAACACCGCTCAATGCTAACAACAAACGTACCTTCTAACGTGTTCCAAACGTAACCAAGCCACGTAATAGACTGACACGGCTCCCAATGACATTCGTCCTCCGCAATCAAAACCCCAAAACTTACTAGATCTCTATGAAAGAAGTTTGATGCAGAAACTGCATTCTCGTAAGTTGTTGCACCACCTAGACCGTCATCAAGAAATAAAACAGTTTTATGGCCTAAACTTCTCCATTTTGTAATCAGAACTAGTACTTTAGTAAATATGAATCCTGCAGTTGATATCCCGTAAGCAAGCACGTTATAGACGAAGTATTTTCCGTTCCAACAGAATCCTAGAAAAGTTCTATATTCATGAAAAATAAGCACTGCGAATATTAAATGCAAACAAGTAATGCAACATCTCCCTTAAAGAACATTCCTTTAGCAACTGACTGATCTTCAAAACAACATTTATACTTGAAAAACTTTGGGTTTTATGGCGACAATCAAACACTAACCGTGGCTTACGTTTCTTGCAAAATGCAACTGTCAACGTATTTTTCACAAAAAAAAATTCGCTAACCTCAGATATACAACATTTTTTGAGTAGTGTTTTGATTTCACTGGTCACGAACGATGCATTGTCTAATGCGGATTTGTTATTATTTAAAAAGACAGATTTAGGAATCTCTCGAAAAGGTAATTAGTCAACAGCATATTACAACATCTAAAATATACTCGTTTGCATCCGCTTCTTTCCAATGTGTATAGCAAAAATGTAACCTACCAACCGGTGAATCAACTGAATTTACTTTTTTCAATTCTCTGAAATTTTCTACAACAGAATTCAACAAAGATCTACTTGTCTTATTTTCCTTTTGTAATGGTGCACCCACGTCAGGCACCACAACCTTACATTCCGCTCGCCAATGTCCCGAACGCCCGCACTGGAAGAAGAGGCCCGGACGCCTCGCCTGTGTACCACCGCCACCGACCACGGCACAGGTATCGTAGAAGTTGTCCTGCTTCTTACGTCGACGTTGTCCGATGAAGGAACTCCGTGATACGGCGCGAAACGCCGACAACGTGACATCCGCTCTTGACGTAACTTCCGGTCCGCTTTCATCTGGGCCTTGAAGATTTTCTTCTCGTCATCCGAGTCTTTTGCAGGAGGGTGAGCCTCATACTCTTGGACAACTTTCCATCCACTATCAGAGGAATCTGCAAGCTTAATCATTTTTGTCTGTGAGATAAAATGTCCATACCCTCTGAAATATTCCTGTGCGCCTCGGCCACGAGTTCCGCGGAGTGATTACTCAATGAGTCCTGGAGATAGCCGTCAGCTTCTTTCAATTTGCCAAGAATTTTCGCGTTGACCTTATGCTGTTCTTCATTTCCCTTCCGCCAGAAAGAAAAAGACTCGTGCTGGGCTAGATTCTCTTGTATCGAAGAAAGCTGAGCTTGAGAAACGTGTTGCCTGTCCGAAATACGCTTTTCAAAAGCATCCAATTAATTTGTAATAATGTTTTCTAAATAAGATAAAATGTTATTTTCTTCCATGGCTGCACGACCTTCAAAACTAGAAATTTAGGTTACGAAGTGAACTGAGTGAATTCGACTGGTAGAATGACTCTACACGCTAATATACCATTAGACAACAGCTACCTCCAGCCGGCCAATCATAGGCCTGCAAAAGTGTTTGATAAATCTCACACACAACTGTTTTTTCTGTCGGATATTTCAACTTGTAAATCTCGTGCAAATCGTGCCACCTACTTACATGACGTTACAAGGACGTTCTTAATACTACAGAAATGTTTGTTTCCTGTGCTTTCCTGACATTTTTCTCATACAAATGTATGGTATTCGACTGAGAAACAAGCAATACACTTTCTGTTGTCTAAGTCGGATAGATCACGAGTAGCTGTTTGATATGGAATTATCAACTCGCTACGCTCCCTGATAAATTCCATATCTAACGGCTACTCGTGATCTATCAGGCTACTATATCCTATACATATAGCACGAAATCCTCGTGCAAGACTGACCACTATTGTATTAAAATACTATCATTTCGCCAAGACACATACTAACGAAACGCGTGAAATGAATATTATATGTCTTTGCAATAACGTCATCACAGAATATGTGTCAATACGTGCTTAATAAATAAATATGGCTATAAATCTGTCAAGGTCAAATCAGGGGCATTAATGTTTGCGAAAGCTCTTGTTAATCGCCATTTGTTTATTACATGGAATATTTTAAACATTTTAGATCATTGGCCAAAATGTACGACATTCTTGCATTTAACCTTGAATTGTGACTAGTTGTATTCATTACGTCTCCTAAAAGATATGATTGTATACGTGTCTGCCCCTGCCAAAGTTGTACGTTCGAGCACCAATATGGTACATTTTACTGGCCCCTAAAAATGGACACAGTACTAACTTCTTATCAAGGACATGTGGACTCAAGGGTGTTTTATTTCAGCTTATAAAATGAACTTAAAAGTTATGACCCCTAGGCCAAAAACGCCACCTGGACAGGAATAGTTAAGTTTCATAATTGAGATTCAACAACATGAGCATGTGCATTTTAAAAAAAACAACACCATTCAGCCAGTTTAAGTTATGTCAGCCTAAAGATTTTTCAGTGCATTTTTAACATGACTTTTGTAAGAACAAGTGAAATGTCAAACAAATCTGCGATGCACAATTTCCCATGTTAACCAACATTCCTATTAAAATTCATAAGTATAGTTACAACACTCTTAGAGCCACATGTGACACAATATTTTTACTTTTGAGCGACAAAGTGAAATGTCAGACTCATTGCAGGAACACAATTGCCCATACTGACCAACATTCCTATGTTTCATGTGTGGAGGTACAATACCTTTGGAGCTACATGCATCACAATAATTTGTGATGTAACCTTCCGAAATGTGACGTTCGCAACTCCTATAAATATGTAGATCTCTCTCTGGTGGTACAGTTAGCACAAGTTAACAACAAAGAGTGTTTATATAATGTACAATGATTTATTTTATGATTTTCTTTATGGAAATAAAATTGTCTATTACAGCAAAATACAGGTACATATGCTTCATGGAACATCCAACTAAAGTTTGTAACTGATTGGAACATACAAATTAAACTAGTTTAATATAGAAATGGTTTTGAGGTAATCCATCCATCATTGATGTAAAAAATAATCTACTGGTAAAGTTTTATTTTAAAGTGATAAAATGTTAAGTTTGAAATTTGTTTTTAAGTTTACACTAAGAGTTTTTTTATATAGATCTGTCATTTAAGGAACAACTAAATAAAACTGCTATCTAATCATAGTTAAATGTTGTTTAATTACCTTTCAATAATATATAAAATCATAATAAAAAAGTCATTATGGTGTTATTCAAAAAATGTAATCCACGCAAAAATAATATATGGTTCATCAATATAAATTAAAAATAAAAATAATCTAAAATGCACTAACATATATTTGCATCCTAATGATGGATGGTTTACCTTTAAGATAATCACATGTATCAGACTAACTTGAAAAACTTGTTGCATAATAGTTCTGGTTACAGTACATTTCACACCTAAAAAGTTACTCTATATATGCATAATATTTTATATAAAAAACAATGAAACATAATGAAAAAAACATGAAAAAAACATGACTAACAATTACAATGTCAAAGATGTAAAATGAATGAACTGATAAATCAATGAATTCTTTTCTAACATTATAAGAAGCTTGCCGTAAGAACTATTGCATTCCAACATAAACTAAAAACTATGAAACATACAAACACAGGAATGTTATGTAGGTCATGGATGGCACATCAATAGACTGCATTTAATAATAATATATAAAAAAACAAGGCTTTGCCTTTCATTGGAAGCGTTGTATGATCCTCAAAAACCTAGGTTACAAAATTGGAAAAAGAAAAAAAATTGGAATTTTTACTCTTCAATTATTATTATTTTTAATAACGAGTTGGTTATGTCAGAAGCACGATCATCAACACTTGAGTTCAATGTTGGCAGGATTTGTGCCATGTGATTTTGAATCATTAATAGAAAAACATAAAAAAACATGACCACCAATTACAATAAATGAATAAAATGATATATTATACCTCACGTGACCTGCCCATGTTGATTTCTCATATACCCATCATGGGCAATTTCGTACTGTCACACACTGACAGTACCGTTTTGACCGGTTGACATGATACTGTCACATAGCATGCGCGTCTAAAAATAGGCATTTTTTGGTTTCCCAAGTCTGAGCGCTTATTAAAATGTGTTGTAAATCTGGTTACAACCGGTGTTTGCATTATTTCTGAACGACATTTGCAACAAAATGACAGCTAATGTAAACAAACAATAATTTCAGAATAAATTGATTAAACTTGTGTAATGGTAAAAAATAGTTATATATGAATATGTAACTGTGTTCAGTATAATAAAATAAATATTGCATGGCTTCCAGTGTGACAGTACAAATTGTCAACATTTGGGTAAATACTGTTACCATCGGCTTCGCCTCGGATAACAGTATTTCCCCCATGTTGACAATATTTATATAATATCAACGCACACTTTCAAACACGCTTGCAATCATTACTATCCAATTCAAACATAAATAACAATGAAACTTACAAACACGAAAATTTAGGTCATTAATATTCAATAGTCAATACATAATTGATAATAATAACAATGCTATCATTCGAAATGATGTTCCCCACTGCCATGGTACAGATTTGGAAAAGAAAGCACAAATGGAAAATATTACTTTGACTTTATTTTTTAATCTTCTTCTGTTCGATCGCATAAATCGCAGACACGAGATGAGATTGCAGATCTGGAAACTTGCTTTTTATGAATTTCATAAAATCTACATTATTGGCAATATCGCGCTTGTTTAATTCGTCAATGAACATTTTATTGCCTTCCTTCCAATAGATTGCTATTTTCTCCAGTAAATGACTAAAGACGTTTTTGCAGAAGCTAAAAAAACCAGACGCATCATCAGAATACGGTTCCCTATTCCCTGACCTCTGAAAAGCATTAACCAGGTCCTTACCAACAATATCCTTCCAGTTTGATGTTAGTGCTGAGTATGATGCTAAATATTTATTTATTTCTGCACCATGGACATGTTGTTGGAAGTCCATCAGTATGCATCGCATTTGGTAGTTATCAATTTCCTTTGCTTTAGCCGGGTCCAGGTCATAGCCCATGGAACAAAATGCACAGTTCTGCCGAAGGCCAACTGAAAAAGATTATTTATTTTTTGTGCAATACCTTAGAAACTAGCATAACTTGTCATTCAGCTGCTTCAAAATGAATCATTCACTTAAAACACTTTCACACCTTGTTGGAAGATTTTCTATTCCAGGTGTAGCACAAACAAGAAGGCCATGATGGCCCTGTAAAGCTCACCTAAGCAAAGGGCCACAACTCTGTAATAAAGCATTAATAACAAGAGGCCCATGAGGGTCTATGCTCTACTGGCTGGATTTGTGTGGTCAACATCACTTACTAATTGTGCGAGGTCATCATTGTAATATTATGTTTTGAAAGAAGACATAAAAAAAACTTGCATATAATTATTCAATATATAAGGTGACTTTAATGTGGCCTTCCAACCAGCCTGCACGAACAATGTCATTCTAATAACTTGTGTCTCCTTTGTGAAAACCTGGTTAAGAATATAAAAATGTGCCTCTCAAAAGCAATATAAAGAAAATTTAAAAAACAAAATGCAATCAAGGGCCATAACTTGTATTTAGGGTTAAAAGGAAGTTATTTCAGCTTATTGTCATATGGTTGTCATTATTTGTGTGAATTATTAGGTCAATTGAATGAAGGGTATAGAAGTTATTGATATATATCCAAACCTGCCCTATAACTTCAGTTCCATATTCATTCAGCAGCCATTATTTGTATAAATGATGATATGGAAATAACTAACCTCATTATGTGATTGCCCTGAACAACTGTGTGAAAAAAATAAGGTTGGCCAAAGTCAAGGTCATCCGAGGACAACATTGATGCTCATTTTCAAAACTGTTCACATGGTCCAATTTTCATTGCTGTAGCTTTAAAAATAAAAAAAGAGGTCAAAAGAAGGGGTGGGGGCCAGCTTTGGCGCTAGCTGCCAAATGTCAACTGTTTTGCTAGATGGTCATCATATGATGCTCCAAAACAAAAATCAAAGGTATGAGCCTGGTGGATTGAAACAAATAGATTTTGAAAAGATTTCTTAAATAAGTCTATAGGAAACTTCTGACCCCCGGGGCAGTGCCAGTTTTGAACCCAGGGGCATAATTTGAACAACCATGGTAGCAGACCACTAAATTATGCCTTATTCAAATAGCAAGGGTCTTCATAGCTGTTTCAGACAAAAAGATTTTCAAACTTTTCCAAATTTAAGTATACCAAACCTGTGAAACCAGGGGTCTGGCCAGTAATGACCCCAGGGGCATAATTTGAACAAACATTCACAATCAATTGTGTTAAGAGAGCTGCACACACACACACACTAAGATTTTCAAACATTTCTCAATTTGAGTATACCAAACCTGTGAACCTGGGGGCGTGGCCAGTTATGACCCAAGGGGCATAATTTGAACAAACATTCACAAGCAATTGTGTTTAGATGGTTGCGTGAATGACAGACACTTCTGGTCTTTGGCCAATAAAGCTAAATATGGCCTTTGGCCAATAGAGCTAAATATCAAACAACACCTTTAAACTGTAATTTTGATATCTCTAGGAAACTTGTGGCCCCCGGGGCTGGGCCAGTTTTGACCCCAGGGGCATAATTTGAACAACCATGGTAGCGGACCACTTAATTATACCTTATTCAAAATAGCAATGGTCTGCATAGCTGTTTCAGACATTTCCCAATTTAAGTATACCAAACCTGTGAATCCAGGGGCATGGCCAGTTATGACACCAGGGGCATAATTTGAACAAACATTCACAAACAATTGTGTTTAGATGGATGCATGATCACACAAAAAGATTTGAAAACATTTCCCAATTTAAGTATACAAAACCTGTGAACCTGGGGGCGTGGCCAGGAATGACCCCAGGGGCATAATTAAATTAATTTGTACAAACATTCACAAGCAATTATGTTTAGATGGATGCGTGAACGACAGACACTTCTATCTTTGGCCAATAGAGCTAAAAATGGCCTTTGGCCTTTCAACAAGAATAAGGCAGAGTAATTCACAAAATCAACTGCAGACCCAAAAAGCAAGTTGTCTCTTTAATCCTAGACTTGTCTTTACTTGTAAACTTGGCTAAAAATAGACTTCGCTCATGTAGATTTGGCTAAAAATAGACTTAGCTTAATTTTTTTTTAAACTTTCAAGGCCCATAATCTGGGCATGCATGGGCGGATCTGGCTGGTTTTCGAAAGGAACCAAGCTCTGAAGAATATTTAAATACTGTACAAGTTTCATCAAGATACAATCAAAAAGACTGTATCGTGTCCAAAAGCAATTGTTTACAGACGCACTGACGCACAGATGCACATACGACATACACATTACCATCCCATAAGCTCTACTGACCTTTGGCCAGTAGAGCTAAAAATGTTGCAATTTAATCATATCTTTACTAATGACGATGCCTTGTTTTATATTTGTAAAGGGTCATGCAATGAAGCTACCTGTAAAGTTTCATTGAATTTGGCCTGGTAGTTTCAAAGATTTTTTTTTAAAGCAAAACTGTCTGTCATTTTGTTGTTGTTGTTGTTGATAAATCTCAATGCCTTGTTGTATTTTTGTAGAGGGTCATGCAATGAGGCTTCCTGTAAAGTGAATTTGACCCGATAGTTTCAGAGAAGAAGTTTTTAAAGCAAAACAGGAAGTTGGCAAGATTGTTGTTGTTGTTGTTAATCAGGACACCTTGTTGTAGTTTTGTAAGAGGTTACCCAATGAAGCTTCCTGTAAAGTTTCATTGAATTTGAACTGGTAGATTTAGAGGAGATGTTTTTAAAAGCAAAACAGAAGATGCCATTTTGTTGTTGTTGATGATTAATCGTGACCCCTTGTTGTATTCTTGTAGAGAGACACACAAGGAAGCTTCCTGTGAAGTTTCATTGAATTCGACCAGGTAGTACATATTATGTACACATCAACTGTAACCAGGTAAATTGACCGTGGTGGTTTTGTCATAGCGCCAAATTTAGCAGAGATTTGGCCTTATATAGATTCTCTGGGGTGCGGGGGCATTTGGCCTGGGTTTAACTATCAGTTTGTCCCCAACAGGGCGGGGATTTTACCCGGGGTTTGCTGGACAGAAAGTCAAAGTCCCGGCTATTCCCCTGACCGGGGGGCGAGGTTACAATTGACTGGTGCATTATTTCCATTCTTTTTAATAACAAGAGGCCCAAAAGGGCCTATGCTCTACTGGCATGGCTTTTGTGGTCATATCAATCCAGAGCATGTATGTATGGGTAAAAGGCAACAGACATATGGTGTATGTTTTGTGTTTGGCTTACCTGAAAACGTAGCACGTTCAACATCTGAGCCCAGAAAGTATTGTAAGGAGATTAGTTCCATGAACTATTTTAATATGTGCCAAGTAAAAGTCATCTGACAAAAAAAAAAATGCTTTCAAAACTGTACTCATAGTAAAAATTTCTGTAGTTTTAAAAGTTAAAAAAAGTTGGTCAAAAGGTCAAAGTCAAGGGCATCCTAGGACAACATTGATCAATTTGAACAAACATTCACAATCAATTGTGCTGAGATGGATGCACGAACACACAAAAAGATTTTCAAACCTTTCCAGATTTATGTTTACCAAACCTGTGAACCCTGGGTGTGGCCAGTAATGACACCAGGTGCATAACTTAAACATTCACAACCAATTTTGTTAAGATGAATGCACAAACTACAGAACTTAAAGCTAAAAAATGGCCTTTTGGGCTTTCAACAAGAACAAGGCAGAGTAATTCACAAAATCAGCTGCAGAAGCAAAAAGCAAATTGTCTCTCAAAATCCTAGACTTGCAAATTGTCTCCCTTAACTCTAGACTTGAATTTACATGTACATGTAAACTTGGCTAAAAATAGAATTCGCTCATGCAGACCTGGCTAAAAATAGAGAGCATTTCTTTAAAACTTTCATGGCCCATAATCTAGGCATTCCTGGGCGGATCTGGCTGGTTTTCGAAAGGAACCCAGCTCTAATGGATATCTAAATACTGTACAAGTTTCATCGAGATACAATCAAAACTGAAGACTGCATCGTGTTCACAAGCAATTGTTTACAGACGCACGAACGCACGACTGCACGGATGCACATACTACGTACACATTACCATCGCATAAGCTCTTCTGGCCTTTGGCCAGTAGAGCTAAAAATTTAATCTTAAATAATTATAATCTTTTATTAAATTATTAATTTTAATGCTAAATTGAATTGATGTAATCTATTTGATGCTATACGCATCAATGATTTTGGGGGAATTTCCATTATTAGCCTCGTGCTATTTACGTCACAGTGGAAACTACACTTGTGATTGGCATTACAAATAAACATCCTTGTTTTTTGCAAGTTCTAAGTTTAACATGGGCCATCATAACTCCATAAAAAATAAAGCCATTATAATTGTGATCCCAACTTATATAAACTTTAGTTTTTGACATACCGGGCCATTTAGATCTCTCGAGTTAATTGTGAAATTTAGCTGTTAATAAGAGATGGCAACGAGTACCTGAATACTCACTCTTCGGAGTACACGATAAATAAATCGCTACTCTAGTACTCATTTTTTTTTTTTAAATTATGAATTTCACCAGATACACGATTTACATACTAAGTATCAGATCTGGCGCGTTTCGAAGAAGAAAATTTACGATCCCTCTTATTTTTACGCTGAACACTCTACAGCCTATCTGTTAATTAGCAGACCCTTGCAATCGGTCCAATCACATGTATTAGTAGGTCGCAGAAGACACAAACTATGTGTTAATAATGTGCTTGCAAGTATCTTGATTGAGTGTTAAAATCGGTCCATATTTTCGCATGGCAATATGCTATGTCTCCGTTGATCATTACATGATATATCCGTTTGCTGATTACCAAACTGTTCATTTTAAATTGTAATAAAGAAGCATTGCTGGTTAAAAACGGTTTTAAAGATAAATGCAATTGTCATTGTAAATCCGCAAAAGCATTAAAATTCCAAATTAATTAGCCTAGTCATATAGCAGATATCAACAGGGACACACTTGATAAACTAAAGAGTCTGAGAGCTGAGTGCGCCGCTTACGTCATTTTAATTCTCAGTAATGAAATATTCGTAGTCTATATCAACTTTATAGTCCTGATTATAAATCTTGATATATTTTACTAATTAAGATAGTCAGTTGAATATTGACCCACTGTAGAAGCCTTAAGCAAATAAGTCATTATACTGTTTCACTTTTTGTCGTCTGAACGCTTCACACCGGCCGCAGTTATTAATTACGATTTGTTAAAAATGCCGCAGAACTCAATGAGAATCTCATTTGAATTAAGCTTGTATCAATGAACATCTAAATCAGCTATGATGGCTCTAGAGCCCTCTTATGAATTGCCACCCATCGCGAAAAATATAAACAGAGTACACAGTGTTGTAGCCGCAATGATTCCTGAATGGGCATATTCTTTGCAATGATTATCACAATTGATTGGTTGATATCTTAATTCAGGAATTATGTATATTAATGAGGTAAACAACAATATTTCCCTATGGAAAACGGTCAGTTTAAATATTATTTCATAGAGTAAACAACAAAACAAATTTATAAATAATTTATCTTCATTGCATTTCTGAATTTTGTTCATTATTGAGTGTAGTCTCGCTCATCTAGACCTTTGAATATGATCCTATTTTTACTTTCCATTTTTATTTTAGTAAATATTTATGTATAAACTGAAATGAAAAGGCATCTTAAAAGCATAAAACAACACATGTTTGTCTTTCCCCAAAACCAATATAAGTTATCCGAGTAATTGAGTACCCAGGTACTCAATCGAAAGATTGTCAGAGTACTTGAGTAGCAATTTTACAACTCGTTGCCATCCCTACTATTAATACAAATCAGTCAAAAAAATATGAAAACTAGAGCTGTCACAGGAGTGACGAATACCCCCAAATGCCGCCTGGACACAGGAATGGCAAACCATTCCTTTGAAAAGAGGCCATAACTCCAAGGTTACTGCACACTGCATCTTCTTTTATCATGCATGTATTGTTTTATTTAAATCTGTTGAGTAATTTAGAAGTTACACTGCTGACAAGAAAAACTAGCTGATGCTCTAGCTGATCTCTTCTGGAATAAGACATCTAGAGCATTCACGAGCTTTTCTTCCAACACGATCATCATCAAATTTTACAAGTACATACTTGGGCTTCAATTTTTTTCAAATCTGTCAAGCCTTTCATGAGTTATCGTCCGGAAACCGTTTTTCTATTTTTAGTAACAGTGACCTTGACCTTGGCCCCACCAGCCCCAATATCGAACTTGACCTGTATCTTCTGATGTTACCCCTGTGTACCAAAAAATTTTCAAATCTGTCAAGCCTTTCATGAGTTATCGTCCGGAAACCGTTTTTCTATTTTTAGTAACAGTGACCTTGACCTTGGCCCAACCAGCCCCAATATCGAACTTGACCTGTATCTTCTGATGTTACACCTGTGTACCAAATTTTTTTCAAATCTGTCAAGCCTTTCATGAGTTATTGTCCGGAAACCGTTTTTCTATTTTTAGTAACAGTGACCTTGACCTTGGCCCCACCAGCCCCAATATCGAACTTGACCTGTATCTTCTGATGTTACACCTGTGTACCAAAAAATTTTCAAATCTGTCAAGCCTTTCATGAGTTATCGTCCGGAAACCGTTTTTCTATTTTTAGTAACAGTGACCTTGACCTTGGCCCAACCAGCCCCAATATCGAACTTGACCTGTATCTTCTGATGTTACACCTGTGTACCAAAAATTGTTCAAATCTGTCTAGCCTTTCATGAGTTATCGTCCGGAAACCATGAAACCGACAGACCGACAGACCGACAAGCTCACTCCTATATACCCCCTCAAACTTTGTTTGTGGGGGTATAATTAAGTATGAAACTTAATCTGGTAAAGATTGAATAAGAAATGCAATTTAGAGAGTGGACAAAGTAAATCATTTCTAATTCAAGGGCTATAGCTTTAGAGTAAATTATAGGATCAAGCTGGCTATCCATTTACATTCTTACCCAGTTTGGTGAAGACTGGATACCAAAAATATATGTCAAAGAGCAGAATGAAAGTGTGACGACGATGGACAACATGATCACTATTATTTTGTACAAAATATTACCTACCATTTATAGTATCTGCACGGTCTGAACCTAAACGTTCTCCACGAGAGTGTACTAAATTTGCGTCACCACGCGCTGAAGCTCCATTCCAATTCGCACCAGAAGTGGACAGATAATCAGTGGCGCCCTAAAAACAAGTGCAGTGTAACAATAATTCCATATACACTTACTTTTAGATATTGGCTTTCTTGTGGTGTATAGAATTTCGTTTGAGAACTTCAAACAGTAAAAATATGAAATTAACATTTTTCCGTTTTGAATAATTTAGCACTTTAAATTTGCATTCTTTTATGGATTCTTTCAAATTGCATGTTTTCACAGTTTTGGTCTATATTAAGTCTGTCACATTTATGGCATAAATTTGTACTCTGAATAATGTATACTTTGTATATATGCATGCATGCTTCTGTTATTTTGTTTTCCAAAGGTAAAAGGTCAGCACATGCAGAGTTGGAACAGAAGATCATCCACATATCCACTAAACGACACATTTATAGAGAAACCAGCAACACACTTTCAACAACAACAAAATATATTTTACTAACAGTTTTACAATTATTTTTTTTAAATATAAATAAATGTGAATATTTTAACAAACTAAAGAATAATGTCCATAAAAAGTTGAATTAGTTCACAAAATATCTTCACTGAGCCTGGTGTTTCTGAATATCCATTAAACTAGAGCCATCACAGGAGTCAAAAGCGCCCAGAATTGTAGCATGTTTGATAAGGGGTGCAATTTCAAGCCATTATTCAGTAATAAAGTACATAACCATGAATCTATCTGTCGATCGTCATAAACATGACTTAAAAAAAGATATTCATGTTACCAGTACATCAATTCATGTTGAGGTGACACATATTTAAATGATGTATAAGAGTGTATCATTACTGTGAGCAAGTTTAGAAAGTTTGAACATAATAACTAGAAGGGTTTTTAAAGGGGCTATACACTGTATGATGAAATAGGGATAAAAAAAATAAAATTGTCGACATAAACTTGGTATCGAAGTGTTCAATGCATTAAAACTAACTGAAGTACCACAGTTTACAATTAATTTATTTTTCGCAGTTATTTCGTATTTTTCCATTAAACAAGAGGGCCCTGAAGGCCCTGTATCGCTCACCTGATCCAATTCAAGTTTTTCTATGATTTGACCTAGTGGCCTGGTTTTTGACCTCTGATTATCCAGTTTCAAACTCTACCTAAACATCATCAAGAATAACATTCTGATCAAGATCCATGATCATATGGTCATAAATGTGTCTTTTGGTGTGTTAACTTGCTTTTCCTATGATTTAACCTAATTACCTAGTTTTAGACCACACATAACCCGGATTCAAACTTGACGTATAGATTATTAATTTAAACATTCTGACCAACTTTCATGAAGATACCGTTATAAATGTGACCTCTAGGGTGTTAACAACCTTTCCTTAAATTTGACCTGGTGACCTTGTTTTTGAGCGCACATGACCCAGATTCGAATTTATCCTAGAGCTAATAAATATAAACATTCTGACTAAGTTTCATGAACATACATTCATAAATGTGACCTCTACAGTGCTAACAAGCTTTTCCTATGATTAGACCTAGTGACCTAGTTTCTAACCGCACATGACCCAGATTTAAACTTGACATAAAGTTATTATTAATATAAACATTCTGACCAATTTTCATGAAGATACAGTCATAAATGTGACCTCTAGAGTGTTAACAAGCTTTTCCTTAGATTTGACCTGGTTACCTAGTTTTTGACCGCACATGACCCAGATTCGAACTTGGCCTAGAGATAATCAATAAATACATTCTGACTAAGTTTCATGAACATACAGTCATAAATGTGACCTCTAGAGTGCTAACAAACTTTCCCTATGATTTGACCTAGTGACCTAGTTTCTAACCGCACATGACCCAGATTCGAACTTGACCTAAAGATTATTAATATTAACATTCTGACCTGGTTACCTAGTTTTTGACCGCACATGACCCAGATTCATACTTGGCCTAGAGATAATCAATAAATACATTCTGACTAAGTTTCATGAAGATACAGTCATAAATGAGATCCCTTAAAGTGTTAACAAGCTTTTCCTTTAATTTGACCTGGTGACCTAGTTTTTAAACCCAGATGACCCAATATCGAACTTGTCCAAGATTTTATCAAATTGTTGGCGACGGACGACGGACATAGGGCACTTTGTGCTCAGGTGAGCTAAAATTGTGGATGGACAGACATAAGGACAGAGTGATTACTATAGGACAGACAATTTTATGCAGGGCTCTAGTTTTTACTCTTTTAATATACTGTGTTAGAGCTGGTTTTGTAAGGATCTCATTTGTTTTCAAGAAATACATTGTTTTTGTACATATTCACAGAAATGGTGTTAAAAACATTGGGAAATTGGACACTTTCTTGCTGGGGAAAACAGCTTTCAAAGGCAGTCAATTTCAAGAAAAAAATAACTGCATTAAACCTTACTGAAACACTTTTTCATGCTTATAATTACCTTGGTGTGAACATTTGTGTTGGGCAAATGTTTCTGCTCTGAGTTCTTGGACTCTAAAACAGAAAAAAACTTAGTCTTAGATACAGAGTTTCTGAAAAAGAAACACACAAAACACAACAAATCATCTGGCCATATAAATATAATTTATTACATGTTTTTGTAAATGTTTTTGTAATTAAATCAACATTCATGGACTTTTGGTTATATGATGTTAAATTTGCAAGAAAAAAAGAAAATTGTCGAAAACTGTCATAAACTTGCTATTAATGTTTACAATTCATTGAAACTTACTAACTGTACTACTTAGTTTACAATTTATTTAAGTTGAGCAATTATTTCGTATTTTTCCATTAAAAAAGATTACATGGTGTATCTACCTAGTGGAATTAATTCCTTATGCGTGATTGGCTGGTTCATGTTAACACGTGATATTACAGTTAGGTATATAGCTTAAATATGTCACTCGAACGGAGTAAGCCTTCGTAGCTCAGTGGATAGGACGCTGGACTACAATTTTGGCGACACGGGTTCGAACCCGTTTTTTTTTACATTTTGGTACCTTTATTACAATTATGATATGAAAGTGTAACACATTTTATTACAGAAAAAAACTTTTTTTGGTGCCAATCTGGTGTACAGTCCCTATAAACCAAATGTATACTGTCCTCACTCTTCCCCAAAAAACACTATATTGAGTTATTTTTTAAGTACATTTTGTGCTTTAGTAACAATAATCTTTAATGTGGTTAAATCAGCTATGATAAAGTTTTGAGAAATGACTTGAGTTTTTTTTTGGTGATATTGGGGCCAAGTGTTGCACAAAAAAGCTAAAATTAATTTCCTTTATAATCATTCCATTTTCTTTATATAATTACAAACAGTGAAATACTTGAAATAATGAATGAATATCATTAATCAAATTAATATGTAGAATTGTGTATTATGTAAAAAGCAAATGTCGAGTTTTTTTAAATCCCTCTCAGGGGACTCCTTAACATATCATATGGTCAAACATTGAACAAATTATTTTCATGTGAACAAAATGTTTATAATGACAAAATAATGACAAAACATCCGCCATAATTTAAAGAAGGCTCTGTCAGCCTTAAAATTGGCATTTGTATCAAGTATTCAATAAGGAACATATACTGTATAAAATCAATGATCTATAAAATCTTGACTAGTCATGACCAACTGGCATACCAAGTATGAATTAAGTTCCTGGGTATAAGTGTTCTTTAGTTATTGAGCAGAAACCATTTTTCAGCTTAAGAGCACATCTAACATCATTTTTCAAATGAAGATCATGGCAACCCTGACCTTCTGATCTTAAAATAAATACTAGTCATCTACCAGTCAATGCGAATGTCCGTCGGACAGTTGGTCATGTCCCGTAATTTTCGGTGATGACCAGCTGAAATTTCTGTTTTTCCAGTGAAAAAACATGCAGTAAAAAAAAATCAAAATCGGACATTTATTGTCAGGAAATTTTATAAGTCCTGATGAAATAAGCCACTTTTATTTCAGTGAGATTTGCATTTTACCTATTTTTTTTCATTTGGACACATGTTTACGTTTGCGATAAAGCTATGTTTTGTTCACATTCGGTTACAACTTGCTCAGCATGAAAGCGAGAGCGCCGCTGTATTTCATTAGGTAACGGACATTTTCTTAGCCAATCGTTAGTTTTATTACATATGCGTTCCGCTCTGTTTGTCCTTGTCAAAAACACCGAGGTCACGTCAATCGAAGTAAAAGGTTGTATTTTTCGAGCTATTATTAGTCATTTTATAGTGTGTTTGTTTTAATTTGTATTAATATCAAATGATGCCTAAATATAACATACACATTTCTCAGAATGTGGAAATAGCACCATATTTGTTAGTTTATGACATTTTATTGAAATCTGCTAAAACAGGGTGCACAGGGGACATTGCTTTAAACCATGCAGATGCTTCGAATCTCTGTATGTGAGAGGCTGAAAACTGTTTTTGCATCTGTTGTAACTTTCTTTTCTGGGAAATACAGCAGAATAACATTTTATTGAAGAAATTATAGAAATCTGACAACTAACAACCTAAAAGGTGCACAGAGGACATTTTGGGGTAAAAAGTCATGCATCTGAGTTACGGACAAAATAATGTATGAAATAATAAAACTATGTTATTTATATAAAGCTGGCAGGTTAAAGTTATTAAAATAACATAGTAATTTAATATAAATAGTGCTTAAATGGAGTGGTAGTGTTCTCAATGTGAATCGAATATTCTATCTTCTTTTTTAAATGAATGGGGGTCCGTCATATGACATTAAAATTTGGTTAAGATAATACATATTTTATATTTGAAGTATGTTTTTTAAAATGAGAAAGGGTTAAGTTACATAAAAAACAATAAAAAAATACTATATCATTCATTTAAAAAAAATAAAACACATTTGAATAAAGGTCTTCATGTAAAATGTCACACTTTTTGGTATGCACAGGGGACAAATTTAGCAACATATTCTTACATAACTTTTTTGCTGATTGAGCCATTCATTTGAAACTCAACAATTTTCTTAACAAGATTGATTGGCCCATAATGTGCCTGCTAACACTTTCCAAAAGTGAAAGGAATAAAAGTTAGGAGAGATAAAAGAAAAAGCCTCATTATTTTGAAAACCACCCATATAGCAGGACTTGCTTAAGATTATTCAGTAACAAAATGAAATAAACAATCAAAGTGGCAAACATTTCATCAGGAAAAGGTTCTAAATATTTAATGTATTTATCAACACAAATTGTCTCACCAGCTAATGATGGCCATTCGTCGTCGGTAGTCAGATTTTCTGCAGCCCTATGGTGACCTGCAATACAAGTTTTTTGTAGGCCTAAATTGTATTGTATAAAATAATGATGAATACATAGATTTACAACATAAACGACATTGTAATCATGATTTCTAAAAGATCTAAGGGAATGCGTGCTTGAAATGTACCCTTATCACTTTAACAACAATAAACTAGTTATTTCCTACATAAATTCATCAACTGAAAAATAAGGCCTAGAGGAAACAAAACGTACCTGTAACAGCTTTACTGTACAACTTATTTTGTTCATAATTGTTTGAAGGTCTTGATCCTGAGTTAGGACCTGCATTGTGATAATGGCGATCGCCAGCGGGAACCTTGCCTGCAAAACATGTCCCAATCATAAACAACATTGTTATCATGATTTCTAACATATCTAAGGGAGTTTGTGCTATCAATGTACAGTTTAAGGGGTGAGAGTGGTATATTGGCATAGGTGGCTGCCTCTCACCCAAGAGGTGGATTTGATTTCAACTTGGTATATCATCTCATAATCCTTTAAAGGTACTCTTCATGGTTTGTAAAATGTACTTTTGTTTTTAATTACAAAGTGTGGCAAATCATAAGGACCATTAATACTAAAATACCAAAGGCTGGAACCCTTTAGCAAAGATGAGCCTGATTCTATAAGCTATCAGCTTGCCTCACAATGGTGCTAAAAGTAATAAACATACACTTGATACACTGCAATACGATTAAAACCAGGTTTTTAATTTGAGCCATCAGAGGGTCCAGGTTTTTAATTTGAGCCATCAGAGGGTTTGGAAAAAATAAACAAGTGATGGTTAGGCATTCAGATGGTCAAGAGTAAGTCCATCTGCTCTATATATGCTAGGGTTTTGTTGGCAAATGGCAACAATGTCAAGCCTGCTGCTGAATAGAAATGATGAAACTTTGAAAGGATGTTGAATTATGAATCAATGTTGTTTTTTTATAAATGTGGAATAATTCTGTTTTACTGAGATTTTTCAGTTGGCAACCTACTCATGGTGAATATAAAACAAACGCTTCCATGGGTGAAAGTTTGAATTTTTCAAAATACTGAAAATAGGGTGTTTACATAGGGAAATGTCATTTTTACAATACATTATATATCATAAATATTTTCCAAAATACTGAATTCAGTATCAATACTGAAAACTTTCACCCATGCGCTTCTCATAATAAACATTTGTGCCAAGTAATGTTAAAATCTCCAAATGCATGCTACAGTCTGTACTAGGCAAAATACTAGAACATTTTTTCAGCATGAGACACACTGCCATGTCATATCGAACATTTGTGCCGACCCGCTCAGGACTTGATCAATTTCTTAATTGTATATAGCAGGACTTGCTTAAGATTTGGAGATCAAGCATTAAGGTAAACATAAGGGTTTGTCCACTCAAAAGTATAATGTCAATTACTGGATTAAGATATGTTTAAATCATCAACTTCAAAAATAAGTATGTTGACAATGCCAGTTACAACTAGACAGTTTTCATTCATACAATTATACAATTACGTCTCCCTTTTAACAGGAGTATGTTTAAAGAAATGTTATGTTGAAGTAAACGATGAAACAAGGACAATACATCTGCTGGGCACAGTCACGAACAAAACCCCAAATCAACTTCACATTAGCAATTTAAGTTTGTATGATTCTGGCTCATGTGTTTATTGACACAAGATTAATTGCCGTATATGCACTTTTTAACTCAGACAAGAGACATAACTCTACTTTTACTGGAGGCAGCCTCACCCTATACACCCAGTGCACAACTTTACATGTTGGTAAACATTTCTGCAAAGTTTCATGACTGTGGTTCATACCTTAAGAGATATGTGCTGCACAAGATGTCATGCTCTATATGCCATAATTTCAAATAATCAAGAGCAAGCAGACTGCTGTTTTTGGGCAAAACACACATAACTCAACATGAACAACTGTATAATTTTATGCCGCCTAACATTCCTATTCCAAGTTTCACTCCTGTGGCTAATACACCTTTGGAGATATGCTTGACACAATACTTTTTAATGTACAGCCGGACCAACAGGCAGACAACCATGTCACCATTCAGTAGAAAGAGAAACATAATAATACCAGACTCTTTACATCGGTCTTTCCAGTTATTAGGTACGTTTCGCCTTGACTTTCCTCTACATGCTTAAATTCATCATATATCGTGTTTATATTAGGAACATGAATATTTGGTTTATGTTTTATCAAATGTTCAGTGTTCACACGTTTAGAATTTGTTGCATCGCAGCATTTATCGAATGCCCTTTCAAATTTCGTATGGGTGCTAATAATTATTTAATATCCTATGCATACAGCATTGTTTGTATTGTCTGATATGCGGGCATTTATAATGTTTTGAAGGTGTAGTTAGGAAGTGGTGAATAAAACTAATTTACATTAAGATAAACATTCTTCGCGTCTCAAGACAGAGATAACACCCACTCAAAAAAAACCTGTTCACCTAATATAGGGCAAACATACCTATAAGGACAGTTACAATATATTTAATCATATAAAGTTTATGATACCTTTAGGTTCCTTATATTTTTGAACTGTACTACTGTTAGTACTTTGGACGCTGTTTCGGCTTTTTGAGTCTGAAAAAATAATCATAATCACCGTAAAATAGGGACAATTTCTAGCAATTATTTAAACAGTGTGTGTATATACCACGTGATTAATTACGTCATATATGCTACGTTGGAAAGCAACATTTTGCTTAAAATGAAGTATTAAATCAAAGATAACTTTTCTTTTACACCACCATTTTAAATGAAACAAAGGGCAGAATATGCCGCTTTACGAGCCCCGCATTTGTTTTACTACCGAATTTGATAAAGTCATTAGTTTCATCAAGAAACTAAACTCTCAGTCAAAATCTGGTAAAAGACCGAAGGCAGGGCTCCGTAAGCTGCGTAGACTGCGCTATGTTTCAATTAAAATGGTAAAGAAATAGTAAAGATATCTTTGTTTAAAGTCTTTTTTCAAAGCAAAATATTGCTTTCCGACGTAGCATATACGACCCAATTTATCACATGGTATACACACACTGTTAAAGTAGAATTTGGAAATGCACAATGTAGTTAAGTGGAGACTAATTTCACTTTTAGTGACATAAGCATAATTTAACAAAGCTAATTTATGTATAATCACACATACTTTTAGATACAATTTAAATCCATTGTAAGCTCCATAACATCAGTACTTAAATTGAAATCTCGAAAATTATGATTTTGATAAAAAAAACTAATTATGACATACCATAATTATGACCTTCTCCAGTCTTCAAAACAGAAATGGGATCTCTCGGGGTCTCAGATCTATTGTTTGCCCCCACTTGTTTACAAGTCTCCACTTGTTTTGGTCCTTGGGACATGTCAGTAGCCTCACATTTTTGAGCAGGAATGCCAAAGTCTGTTGGACTACCCTCTCCACCCAAAGGGGTAACTGCAGCACTGAACATGAGGCCCACTTCTTTATCTGTATGCGGTGAAGCACTCGCACCCGCATCCTTGCCCTTAAAAACAAACAAGCCTCATCAGAATAAGCAAAAATTAAGTCGGCAACTGGTTTTAGATGTTTATCAACAAAATATAACAGGGGTACAATTTTTACATTTTAATCAGGGAGGCTTTATTTGACTGGGTAGATTTTTGTGGATTTGGATTTTATAAAGCACTGCACTAACTTAGAGCTATCAGAATCTTCAAATCGAACTGTCAGATGAATACCGCTGTTCAGGGGCATTAATAATAAGTTTTATTATTTACTTATTGGTTAAAATCGTTATTGAGACTTCGCTCATTTAATGTTTATAAATACCTTAGAAATTTTTCTGAGAGTTTTATTCTGATCTTGTAACCTTTCTTTGTCTGAAATTGAAATAAAAATGAATTTAACTTAAGATAAACAGTTTCTGAAACAGAAGTTTAAAAAGCACATAAAAAATAAGAGCCATTTTAAGACGCTGTAAGATGTTGCAAGGATTTTTCAATTAAACAAACATTTGGCTGTACTTTCTTAAAAATATTCTTGGAGTATATATATATATATAAATATACACACATATATTTACATTTCAAGTTAAAATTTGTAATTATTTTCAATTTATGGCCAGACTCAAGTTTTGACATGTTAACAGTACCAACAATATTTACGCCTAAGACTATGACAACTTCTTGGAATAACAGACAAAGAGACAAGCCAATAACAATACCATCTTTAGTCTTCTCTAGCTCCTTTGTAATCTTCTCTATCTCCTTTGAATGTTCCTTTTTAATCTCCTCTAGCTCATTTGAGTGTTCCTTTTTAATCTTCTTTAGCTCCTTTGAGTGTTCCTTTTTAATCTTCTTTAGCTCATTTGAGTGTTCCTTTTTAATCTCCTCTAGCTCCTTTGAGTGTTTCTTTTTAATCTCTTTAATCTTCTCCATCTCCTTTGGGTGTTCCTTTTTAATCTTCTCTAGCTCCTTTGAGTGTTGCTCTTCAATCTCCTCTAGCTTCTTTGAGTGTTCCTTTTTAATCTTCTCCAGCTCCTTCGGGTGATCATTTTTAATATCCTCTAGCTCCTTTGAGTGTTCCTTTTCCCTCTTCTCAAGCTCCTCTTTTAGCTTTTCAATTTCCTTTTCTCTCTTCCCAAGCTTCTCTTGTGTCTCGTCAAGCTCTTTCCTGAAGAAAAGGAAAATCTAGTCAAGTCAACACATTTTTTTCACTCAAATTAATGCACAACGTGAAAAAAATAAGGTAATTGATAAAGACAATAAAATTCAGGGGCTCAAATTGAGTACTCAAAAAACATAAGATACATTCAAGTGTATCAAATATTTAAAGACCAGATAGTCTTGTTTAACAGAAGTAAGAATAAATATTGCACATGGATCATTGGATTCAAACAGTGTCATTGTTTACGAATTATAAAATGGGTAAAGATCAATGGGAGAGTCACAATTTTTAAGTAATATATGCAAAAAATGTCTTAAACAAGAGATGTTCGTCAACCATTATATTCCCCCCCCCCCGTTGTCAGGATTATATGGGCAATCGAATAAAATATGGACCGAAATGATAGCTGATTTGTCACTGACATTGGATGCCGTTGAGGCATTTTTAAGATTATGACCATTCAAAGTGTGAGGAAAGAGTGTGTTATGACCTTGACATTTGACTCTATGACCTCAAAATCAAAAGGAGTCATCAGCTGGTCACAGAAATCTAAATGTCAAGTTTTAGGGCCATGGGTACAAGCATTTACAAGTTATCAAGAGACAAGCGTTCAAGGTCACAGTGACCTTTGACCCGATGACCCCTAATATCATAAAGGGTCAAGTTTGAGGGTCATGGGTGGAACCATTGTCGAGTTGTTACTCAAAACATTATCGCATTCAAGGTCATTGCGAACTTGACCTTTAACATTATGACTCCAAAATCAATAAGGGTCATCTTCAACCTTCATGTCAGGTTTGATGACCATTGGTCCAGAAATTGTCGAGTTTGCTTTCAAGGTCACTGTGACCATTACCTTTTACCCCTAAAATCAATAGGGGTCATCTACTGGTCAGGCCCAACCTATAAGTCAAGTTTGAGGGCAATGGGTGAAGGCATTGTCGAGTTATCACTCGGACAACCTTTTACCAGACAAGGTCTCTGGGACCTTGACCTTGGCCGGATAACCCCCCAAAACAGTAGGGGTCATCTAATGGTCAGGTCCAATGTCCAAGTCAAGTTTGAGTGCCATGGGTTCAGGCATTATCGAGTTATCACACGGACAACCTTTTACCATTCAAGGTCACTGTGACCTTGACCTTTGGGCCGATGACCCTCCAAAACAATAGGTGTCATCTATTGGTCAGGCCCAACCTCCAAGTCAGGTATAAGGGCCATGGGTGCAGGCATTGTCGAGTTATCACTCGGAAAACCTTTTCAAATTCAAGGTCACTATGACTTATACTTTTGGCCCGATGACCCCCAAAATCAATAGGGGTCATCTACTGGTCAGGCCTAACCTCCAAGTCAGGTTTGAGGGCCATGGGTGCAGGCATTGTTGAGTTATCTCTCAGACAACCTTTTATCATTCAAGGTCACTGTGACCTTGACCTTTGACCCGATGAGCCCTAAAATCAATTGGGGTCATCTACTGGTCAGGCCCAACCTCCTAGTCAAGCTTGAGGGCCATGGGTGCAGGCATTGTCGAGTTATCACATGGACAACCTTTTACCAGTCAATGTCACTGTGACCTTGACCTTTGACCTGATGACCCCCAAAACAATAGGTGTCATCTATTGGTCAGGCCCAACCTCCAAGTCAAGTATGAGGGCAATGGGTGCAGGCATTGTCGATTTATCACTCTGACCTTTTATAATTCAAGTTTACTGTGACCTTGACCTTTGGCATGATGCCCCAAAAAACATAGGGGTCATCTGCTGGCAGGCCCAATGCATCTCAAGTTTGATGACCATAGGTCTAGGCATGGTTGAGTTATCACTTGGAAAAGCTTTAAAATTATTTTACCATTAAAGGTCACTGTGACCTTGACTTTTGACCCGATGAACCCTAAAATCAATAGGTGTCATCCACTGGTCAGGCCTAACTTCAATCTCTAGTTTGATGACCATAGGTCTAGGCATGGTTGAGTTATCTCTTGGAAAAGCTTTAAAATTATTTTACCATTAAAGGTCACTGTGACCTTGACCTTTGACCCGATGAGCCCTAAAATCAATAGGGGTCATCTACTGGTCAGGCCCAACCTGCATGTCAAGTTTGATGACAATACGTCAAGGAATTGTTGAGTTATCATTCGGACAAGCTTTGGTATACCGACCGACCTACCGACATGTGCAAAGCTATATACCCCTCTTCTCTGAAGGGGGGGCATAATAAATAAGAATAGTAATGTTTTAACGAAATTGTTTAAGTATAGCGGATACCATTTTACACAGATTCAAAAATTCGTTTTTATTAGTTGTGTTTACCAGCTGTTCAAGTTTATATATGTTTAGGTGTCAGTTAAAATATGATTTTATATACTGCTGACGTTCGTTATCAAAATAAGCAAAGGAAAATCTACTTTGCAGCCATAACATCATATTTTTGGAAAGAAACTAAAAAGGCAGTCAGAATTACAAGCTCTGTAACCATGCGGTGTTCCTTTTTAACCACGAGTGATGGTCAACTACATACTTTCATAAAGGTTCAGCACAGTGTATGTACTTTCAAAATCTTACAGAAGTGGCACTTAATGACACCAAGGCTTTTATCATCTAGGACAAGAACATGTTTTATCAATTTCAGGACTTTTCTTATGCATATTGCTCATCTTTTTTTGGTCCATGACATAGAAATATCACAAAGGCACACTTTAATCGAATATATCCTTACGGACAAATAGCATTAGATTCATTTGAGGACCCCTAGACATTTAAAATGAAACAAAAATATCTTTATGATATAAGTGTTTTGAAACCTACCACAGTATAGTACAATAACAATAAGGGATGGCAAGGAGTAATGAAATATTGGTACTCGAGTTCTCAGAAAACTTCAATTGGTTTTTGGCAAAGACAAGTTCATGTTTGTTTAATTATATTGGACATTTTCATCTTCTAATAAGACTGTTATTGTGTTGTTTACTTTAACTGAAAAAAAAGATATTAAATTAATGCTTAATGGCGATGTTTTGGTAATTGGATGACACGGTTAAATAATCGGATTAGGAGATTACCAAATTTTATGAATGGCTAATTGCAATGTTTTGACTAATGGGACAGTGGCCAAAATACTTGCTATTCGACATATTTACAATATGCTAAAATTTTCGGCGATGTGAATGTCGCTTTGATGATACAAATGGGCGAAGTCTGGGATTTTAGGCGACCACTTCGCCCAAGTCGCCCCCTTGCGAGAGCCCTGTTAATTCTTTTAACGTGTCCTTTATATTTTATTTTATATATGAATATGTGACACTACAATATAGCAAGAAAGGAAACAATATATATGTAAAATATTATCACATCATAAAGGTAGCATATGAGCTACACTAAAGGATGAACCAAAATCAAAATAAGATTGAAAGAAATTTAAAAGCATGCATTAAACTTCAAAATACAAGTTAAATGTATCCAAATAATAATAGATAGCACATACGAAGAACTAGCACTATGTTATATTGAACAATATTCTGCTTATATAAAAGTGCCACCATTATATGCTCACTCGAGCCAAACAGCGTAATTCTACACGACTTGATGCTCGTGGACTTTGCGAGCTGCATAATTGACACTACAATCTACTGCGATACATAATTATGTTCCCTACAAAATATTATTTCCAAGGGACAATTTGCAAATCTGTAATATTGTTGTTGACATCATTAATATTCATAACTCCAAATTAAAGATATCCACCAATCAATTGTGATGCATTGTAATTGATTGCAAAAATACACCCATTATTAAATCAATGTTGTTCCTAGTTCACAGGTCAACGTGCATTGTTTGGTGAAAACTTATTTAAATTGGAAAACAATGTAATTGTGTAGGAGATGAACCACTATCAAATCTAATTGATATCAGGGCCCTTTGTTGACAGTTTGTATACTCTCACAACAACTGTCATTTATTTTCTAGAGTCAATTGTGTACATAGAGGGGATTAGAGGGATCGTACAATGTCTTGTTGGCAATGCGCCAGTACTATTATATACTGTTAATCGTGAATTTTAAACATTTTTTCGAGCACTCGAGTAGTGAATTAGTATTCGGGTACTCGGACGATTGATCAAGTACTCAGGTACTCGTTGCCATCCCTATATGTCTAATAATAATAACATAGGCAGGGCGCTCGCTATTTGATAGTACCACATCAGAGCCTCACTACCTGAATTTTAAAAAGTTCTGTTGGTTACAACTAGAAGTAGTTCGTAAATAGAAAAGAGCTGGAAATTTTAAGACCCGTAACAAGAAAGTCCATATGGTTTAACTGAGAGGCAGCACAATTCAAGCCATGGAGATCCGCATGGCCCTATCTGCATATTATACGCTGTTTGAATCAGAATTTGCAACATAATTCATGATAGCTAACAGCTTAAGCAATGAACCCTAGCTGTCTTGTGTGCTGTAAACAAAATGGCAGCCAAAATGTTGTATACAGATCTATAAATTCAGGGCTCCACATTAACGGTATTCTGACTGTCCAGGACTACTAAATATTTGGTCAAGAAAAGTTAATTCCAAAACTAGAAGCCTGACGGGACAAGTTGATTTCAAATAAAAAAGATCTCTGTAATCATCTGTAAACGCTTTAAATTAAGAACAATAATCGCAAAAAAAAACACCATTTGGAATAGGGACTCTTCCTGATTTGGGAAAATGTGTCATTTTGACTAAAATTGGGAATTCCTATTTTGCCTAAAATTTGAACAAGAATGCTTAAACAAATAGACACAGAAAAAAATAAAACAATTAGTGAATACACCAATTCTTCCATACAAGCCATGGGTTGGAGATGCAAACTTGTATGATTATTTTTCCCCAACAAAAATTGAGAATTTACCTTTCTCTTTTGGGAAAAGATGATAAGTTTAACATTCGGAATAGGGCCAGAATTGGTCTGAAAACATAAACACTGTCTTACCTGAGAGTATTTTTTTCTGTCTCCTGGTCTGTTTTTCTCTTTCTGCAGCTCATGATGGACCCACTGAAAAAGTACATAACAAAAAGTTAAGAATGTTGTTAGAATTATTACTAGATCTTTGTGTAATTTTCTTTTTTCAATACACCAGTAACTGTTGCAAGAGGGAACTAGATTGGGATGTGCGATATTATCGATAAGTTGATATATCAGGTTAATAAACCTCACTTATGCTTACAATGGTAAAATCCCTTTACCCGAAAAGGAGATATTTTAACTGTCAGTAACATTTGCAACATTTTTGACACGTGACCAAACGAAAATTCACTGACAGGTCATGTGACCGCAGTGAAATTTTGAATGTCATATATAAAGGGCAAATAACTGCTTTAATATTTTAGTTAAATCATAACATGATTGCCTCCCATATACACATATAGTAATGACGTCACTATTCATTGTGTACACAAAAACATAAGACGACAAGAAATTAACGATGGAATTTTGTTCTAGATATAATTATTTTATTATGTTATATTTTGTTTACCTTGCTAATCTGTTTTTATTAAATGAATTAAAAACATTTAAAATTTGTTTATGTACATGTATTTAATTTTGTTCGGTATGATAAAATAAATATCATATGGCAGCTTGTACAACATTGACAATATCAATGTCACACATGCTGCCATATGATATTTACATAATATACAGGTTGAGTTTGTAAATCCAAACAGTTTTGACAGTTTTTTTAATAATATCATTGCGAGTTTTGGTTCTAGTAACGTCAAACTTGAAATACATCGGCAGAATATCAATATTTATTATGTTCTATTCATATGCTACTGTAAAGGCATTTTAAGAACTTGCCAACCAAATTCAGCGGTGTGTGAACAGAAATTCCACTGGTATATAATAAAAGTGTGTGACGATTGTACTTGTTGCTTGTCAAAGCTAGAGAAAAAGTTGGAGGCAAGTAATTATCATTTAAATCATTATCATCTGTAACCCGACATGAGTTAAGATGTCCAAGAGAGAAATCAAGATAAAAATAGGCATTCATTTTCTTCATTTGTATTAATTCAAACGATATAGCGTGATGTATTTGCTTCGATAACTGGACTTGCTGGATACTATTCCGAGTCCCTAATTTGGTTCAAAATGTCACAGGCTCAGAAAAGTATGCAGCCAGTCCGGTGATTGAAACAAATACACCATTTTCATGTAAGCAATGGTCTGAGCTAACCAGCCCAGGGGTCTACCTTGGCTTGTGGTAGGGGTGGATTGGATGGTCAGTAGAAATAAAGGGGTGTCCACCTTGGTCGACGATGGGAGTGGATGGTCACCTTGGTTGGCAGTGGAAGTTGTGGGAACTCCTCTGTAAAATAAATTTTATTGGTGATGAATTTCATTTCTTTTTGAGTGTGTTAAGTTGTCATGATCTAAAAGGACTAATAATTTGCATACGTAAACAAAGGAAAATAGCATTTGAATTTGAAAACAGTCGGTGTCACCATGCTGCCCGATCAACTGCTTTAAATATGCCATACTGCCCTTTAATCCTCCTATGCGCCTTGTCTGTGTCATATTAGAGCTTATTGTGTATTTGTGTAATGTGCATACAACCCGTGTATTCATAATCGGTCATCTTCTACTAGTAAAAGAAAATTAGTGAAACATTGCCAGGAGGCGGAGCTATTTAATGTCAGCCAATCAGATTATACATTGAGAACTCATTCATTAAAGCTGCACTTACACAGATATACAATTTTTTTAATACTTTTTTTTTTATTTTTTTGTCTTGGAAAGAGATTTTATTGTGTAAATATCTGCAAACAAATGATATAAGATTGCTGACAAAAAATAAGATTGTAGATTTTCATATTTCCATTCGTAAATTAATGTTTATATGGCTCAAACCGTTACTAACGGTTAACACGGTGCGTATCAATATCGGTAACCTCTTTGCGAAATCTTCTAAAACGGTACCCTCTTTGCACATGCACCGGTCATTCTCTGCTGAAATCAAATCGACAATGGATAACAAGCCAGTAAATGTTCATTTAACTGATGAAAGGAGTTATGTCATGTGCAAAAGAAGTATACCACGGAACACTAGAATGTTATAGCTATGTCTTTTTTAGTTATGTGGCCATTTTTCAATTACTGCAATTATAAGCTACACAATATCGATATGTCTTGCCTCGCCCACCGCCTCTGCATGTTCTGCGGGCTTAAATGAACCACTGGTTTGATAATGTACACCCCATACATATTACATGTATTAATTAATATATCATATTCATACGAATGGCAATTAATAGTCTAAAATATGTGGTAAATTCATAAAAACACCCTACTTTCAGTTTTGCAGTGGCACGGGATACCTCTTTGCTATTGATTTTTTATATCACAGGTACCCTCTCTCTCATTTTTTAAAGCCCGGGTACCCTCGTAGCACTGTATCGAGTTAATTAATATGTTTTTACTTTTTTATCGTATAAAAAATCAATAGCAAAGAGGTATCCCGTACATACCCTTATATGCAGCAGTCCATTGTGAATATACACCTAATTGTGACCTTGACCTGAGAGGTAGCGACATGGGTCTTCCACGCGACACGTCGTCTTGGTATGTGGAACACATGTGGAAAGTTATTTTAAAATCTGTCCGTACAAGGGAGAGTTACAGCCCGGACACAACATGTCCTTATATGCAGCACTCCATTGTGAATAAACACCTAAGTGTGACCTTGACATTAGAGGTAGGGACACGGGTCTTACACGCGAAACGTCGTCTTGGTATGTGGAACACATGCGGCAAGTTTTTCTAAAATTTGTCCATACAAGGGAAAGTTACAGCCCGGACACGACAACCTCTATGTCCTTCTATGCAGCTGTCCATTGTGAATAAAGACTAAGTGTGACCTTGACCTTAGGGACACGGGTCTTGCACGTGACACGTTGTTTTGGAGTGTGGAAAACATGTGGCAAGTTATTTGAAAATCTGTCCATACAAGGGAAAGTTAAAGCCCGGACAAGACAACCTATACTCTATGTCCTCATATGCAGCACACCATTATGAATAAACACTACGTGTGACCTTGACCTTAGAGGTAGGAGCACGAGTCTTGCACGCAACACGTCGTCTTGGTATATGGAACGCATGTTGCAAGTTATTTTAAACTAGAAATGTGTCCATAGGACACGGATGCCCCCACTTCGATTTTTTGTCACAGAAAATAAGCCATAATGATTATTCAGGATAATCTCAAGTCTTTTTTTGCAAATAAAGGGCCGTAACTCCTAAATGACAAAAGCGATTTCCATGGCTATCGAACTTGATCAAGATATTATGGTCACAATCATGTATGTAAAGTTTGGTGAGGATTGGACACATACTTTTCAAGAATTAGATTGGAAACATATATTTTTGAAGTATTTTTGGCAAAAAAGGGCCGTAACTCCTAAATGACTAAAGCGATTTCCATGACTATCGAACTTGATCAAGATATTATGGTCACAAACATGTGTTTAAAGTTTGGTGAGGATTGGACAAACAGTTTTCAAGAATTAGATCGGAAACAATCTTCGGGACGTACGTACGTACAGACAGACAGACAGACAGACGTACGTACGGACAAGGGCAACCCTATATGCCGCCACTTTGTGGGGGCATAAATATGTCCATACAAGGGAAAGATACAGCCCGGACACGACAACCTATACTCTATGTCCTTATATTCAGCATTCCATTGTATATAAACACTAAGTGTGACCTTGACCTTAGAGGTAGGGACACGGGTCTTGCACGCGACACGTTGTCTTGGTATCTGGAACATATGTGGCAAGTTATTTTAAAATATGTCCATACAAGGGAAAGTTACAGCCCGGACACGACAACCTATGCTCTATGTCCTTATGTGCAGCATTCCATTTTGAATAAACACTAATTGTGAGCTTAACCTTAGAGGTAGGAGCACGGGTCTTGTACGCGACATGTCGTCTTGCTATGTGGAACACACGTAGCAAGTTATTTTAAAATCCGTCCATACAAGGGAAAGTTACAGCCCGGACACGACAACCTATGCTCTATGTCCTTATATTCAGCATTCCATTGTGAATAAACACCTAAGTGTGAGCTTGACCTTAGAGGTAGGAGCACGGGTCTTGCACGCGACACGTCATCTTGCTATGTCGAACACATGTGGTAAGTAATTTTAAAATCTTTCCATACAAGGGAAAGTTACAGCCCGGACACGAGTTATTGAGCCGGACACACGGACGGACGGACGGTGCGATTTAGATATGCCCACCTTCGGGGGCATAGAAAAGACATAGCTATAACATTCTAGTGTTCCGTGGTATACTTTTTTGCACATGACAAACCTCCTTTCATCAGTTGAATGAACATTTACTGGCTTGTTGTCCATCGCCGATTTGTTTTCAGCAGAGAATGACCGGTGCATGTGCAAAGAGGGTACCGTTTCAGAAGATTTCGCAAAGAGGTTACCGATATGGATACGCACCGTGGTTAAAGAAAAAATACATAAAACAATTTTTGAACTTAGATATAAAAATCTGCGTTATTTTTTTGTCAGCAGTCTTATATAACTGGTTTCCATGAAATTTCGTAACAAATGCAAAGGGATGGTAAAAAATGTCAAGCACTATTAAACCTTTTAATTTATTGTTAATTGTACTGTACAAACCAGAATCGCAATTTTAAGGCCAAAAAAAAGAAGTTCTTGTTTCTTTTACCCCGATTTTTGTACACCTGAGTTCCGGGAGAACGTCACTGGATACGAAAAATAAACCATGAAATCCGACAAGGATATTTAAACAGGGCTTCCAATGAACCCTACCTCTTGTGAGATATCGTCAATGACCTGAAGTTCGCAAGTAAGTGTCACCTTTGACCCAAGATAATTTCAGTGCAAGAGCCGTTAGTCCTAAAACTGAAGATGTGGGGCCGCAAACCGTGTGCTGAATGTTTGTTTATTCAATTAAAGTCTCTTTAAAGTAAACACTTGTCAATAGCAATTAACGTCCAAAGTGACAAGTGAACAACTCTGATTGTCTCTCTAATTAACAGCAGTCAAACCCAATGTCATGAATAACTCCGCCATAAATGTAAATCGATACTTTGGCAATTTTAGCTTACTACGAACAAGAATGTTAAAAATTAGGTTCATCAAACCCGTAAAATTTGGAAAATCATTAATAAAAGCAACGATAATAAAAAGGGAATAAAATCAGACTCATTGACTATAGAGGACTTATTTAATAATTTTAAAGACAATTTTGATTTAGACGAAATTGATGCCGAAGAAAATTTCGACCTAAATAATTATTCTAACAATTCTAATAATCATATCTTAGATGCCGAAATCTCTGAAATTGAAATAAAAAAGCCATATTGTCTCAAAATAATAATAAAGCCCTGGGTATCGATAAACTTCCAGCTTAAATTTTTAAATGCTCGGTTGATATAATACTCCCTTTCTTAAAAGCCATGTACAATCGTATATTTCATACTCATGAATACCCCCAGTCATGGGGAAAGGGAATCATTACCCCCATATTTAAAAAGGTGATGTAAACGATGCTAAAAATTATAGGGGAATCACACTGACAAACATCCTAGCAAAAATATATTCTCAAATACTTTTAAATAGATTAATGTTATGGTCTAAGGAGCACGACGAATTAACAGAAAATCAGTTTGGATTGCAAAGAGGGAAATCAATATCAGATTTTATTAATCAACTATTACGTATTTGACGCGATACAGAGACTATTGCCATATCAATTCAAGACAATTGAAAACAATATATGCCAGAACTCGCTCTATATCGACCAAACTCGGCCAATATCGACAAAACTCGCCTAATATGAGTTTACTCCGCTTTGATTGCCTACAAAACTCGCCTAATATAGTATTTGAGAAATGAGCCTTTTTCATTGGCTGTCGGAACTCGCCTAATATGAGAATACGCTGGAAATTAATTTTAAAGGTAGCCATTTCGTTTTCCGTTTCCGACTGTTTTGAAAATTTTGTGTTTGTATAAACCTATATATTTGTCATAATTGAACCTACTGAACAATTGAAGCACTTCAGTACGGTTTGATAAAACAGTTGTATTTACCCGTTGGTGGATTTTACGACTATTATGATTTTGTACGCCGACAAAATGGACGACGAAGGTGTAACATTTGACGTGTTGGCAAACGATTTAGAAAATTAAGACGAAAAGACATGCTTCCTTACAATTTACAGTGCTTTATTCATAAGTATGTGCAATGTCACTATAAGGATGCATGTCAAAATCAGCAAAGTCAAGTCTAGAAAAGCAGACACCATGAATTAATAAGGGATACATTCGGCTTCAATGTGAACTAAAGGTAAGTTAAGTTATAAGAATGTTTTTAATAAAAATGGTAATAGTTAATTAATAAAATACTTATTAATTAGGTGATTTCATATTGGCCAAGTTATTTGTCCTCGGTCAGCTGTATTTGGCCTCGACCTTTCGGGCTCAGGCAAATACAGCTAACCTCGGACAAATAACTAGGCCAATATGAAATCACCTAATTAATAACATTAAAGTATATTTATCTTACACTCGGTTATATCGAAAACGCTCAGTGAAAAAGAAAAACTTTATTGTGTTTTTAAAAATAATCAGCAATTTTTTGACCGCATTGATCACTCTCTTCTTTGGCAAAAACTGCTAAATTAAGACATCAGTACTCATTTTGTTTTAGCGCTGAAAGCAATGTATAACTCTGTGAAATCGTGCGTTAAGTTCAAGTCCGAGTTTTCTCCCTTTTTCAAATATTCATCTGGCGTCAAACAGGGCGATCCTAGTTCTCCATTATTAGTAATGTTTTTTTATAAACGATCTTATAGAAAATATAAACTCTGACCTGCCTGGTATATTTCCTTGGAAGATATCAAACTGTTTCGTTTATTTTATGCTGACGACATGGTACTATTCGCAGAACCGAATGAAAGTTTAAAAGTAATGTTGTAAAATGTTGAAACATACTGTCACACATGGGGATTGAAGATAAAGTAGGCAAAACGAAAGCAATGATATTTGGAAACGGAAGATCAACGCACGTAGATTTATCAATTTATAATGCACCAATTGAAGTTGTTCAATCATTTAATTATCTGGGTATACATCTATTGAAAAATGGAAATTTCCTAAGATCTCAAAAACTAATCGCACAACTTGTCTCTTTCTCGTTACATAAACTGTTCCAAATTTTTTACACAACTGAATTACCTATATCACAAAAAATTAAATTATTTGATATATCAGTGGGATCGATATGAATTTTTTGCTCTGAGATATGGGGATTACATCCAGCCACGGATTGCGAATTAATACACACTAGATTTCTACGAAGCATGTTAAGTGTAAAAAAGTTTACTAATCTAATTGCCCTTTATGGAGAATTGGGCAGAGCCCCATTATATGTATATCGAAAATTTAACATGATAAAATACTGGACAAAAGTGTTATCTTTAAAAGAATCTTCGATAGAAAAAAAGGTGTACAATACACTTAAAAACGATGACATCAACAATAAAACTTATACAAAATAAAAATTGGGTCTCTCAAGTTAAGCTCACTCACGAACATGGTTTTAGTTACGTATGGCTAGAGGAAGAAATTGTCAACTATCGTATTGAGTGGATCCAGACCAGCCAAAACATGATATGGACCGCTGACGTCATAAAACTGGATTTTTATTAAAATACATTGATATACGGACCGATGAACTTTATATACACAAAGGAAGGACATACTTATGTAAGGTATAATATATTATAATAGAGGAATCCCAGGATCCGAAAAAGAAATTTGATAATTATTACCAACAAGAGGCCCAAAAGGGCCTATGCTCTACTGGCATGGCTTTTGTGGTCATATCAATCCAGAGCATGTATGTATGGGTAAAAGGCAACAGACATATAGTTTATGTTTTGTGTTTGGGTTACCTGAAAACGTAGCACGTTCAACATCTGAGCCCAGAAAGTATTGTAAGCAGATTAGTTGCATGAACTATTTTAATATGTGCCAAGTAAAAGTCATCTGACAAAAAAAATGCTTTCAAAACTGTACTCATAGTAAAATTTTCTGTAGTTTTAAAAGTTAAAAAAAGTTGGTCAAAAGGTCAAAGTCAAGGGCATCCTAGGACAACATTGATCAATTTGAACAAACATTCACAATCAATTGTGCTGAGATGGATGCACGAACACACAAAAAGATTTTCAAACCTTTCCAGATTTATGTTTACCAAACCTGTGAACCCTGGGTGTGGCCAGTAATGACACCAGGTGCATAACTTAAACATTCACAACCAATTTTGTTAAGATGAATGCGCAAACTACAGAACTTAAAGCTAAAAAATGGCCTTTGGGCTTTCAACAAGAACAAGGCAGAGTAATTCACAAAATCAACTGCAGAAGCAAAAAGCAAATTGTCTCTCAAAATCCTAGACTTGCAAATTGTCTCCCTTAACTCTAGACTTGAATTAACATATACATGTAAACTTGGCTAAAAATAGAATTCGCTCATGCAGACCTGGCTAAAAATAGAAAGCATTTCTTTAAAACTTTCATGGCCCATAATCTAGGCATTCATGGGCGGATCTTGCTGGTTTTCGAAAGGAACCAAGCTCTAATGGATATCTAGATACTGTACAAGTTTCATCGAGATATAATCAAAACTGAAGACTGTATCGTGTTCACAACCAATTGTTTACACAATAGCATTTTTTTATACTATCAAGGGCCATAATCAAGGCATGCATGGGCGGATCTGGCTGGTTTTCGAAAGGAACCGAGCTCTAATGGATATCTAGATACTGTACAAGTTTCATCGAGATACAATCAAAACTGAAGACTGTATCGTGTTCACAAGCAATTGTTTACAGACGCACGGACGCACGGATGCACATACTACGTACACATTACCATCGCATAAGCTCTTCTGGCCTTTGGCCAGTAGAGCTAAAAATGGTACTCCGAAGTAATCAACACCTCAAAATTAACCAGTTATGCTCTATACAAACATACATTCGAAAAAGAAATTTATCTTGACTTAATAACTGAAAAACATTTAAAATATACTTTAGCGAAATTTCGAACATCATCACACCAATTGGCAATTGAAACTGGAAGATATAAAAAAAACCTCAAAGAGAAAGATTTTGTAAATCCTGCAACACGAACTTAATCGAATCGGAATATCACTTTCTTCTAGTGTGCCCAAATTACAAAGAACTAAGGAATAAATTGTTTAAAAAATATTTTTGCCACAAATTTAACATTCGAATGAGCTCAAAATCAAAGAAAATTATTTATAATATTTCAAAATTCCTATTCTTTGCAAATAAAATTAGAATATCATAAAAAAATATTTTCAATAACTAAACCTAGAAACACTTTTGTATAACATCGTTAACATTGTATGCTCTTGAAAATGTCTTGATACTGTTCTATTCTACCCATTTGATTGTATCATTTTGTTCATGCTATAAACATTGTATTGTTTTATACAATAAACTATGGAACTGAACTGAACTGTTTCTATATCAAGAATCGAAATGTTATTTTATTACATTTCACATATTAGCTAAAAATAAAACATAAATGTTGGAAGTTTGTAAATGCGTAAAAAACAACAATTTTCGTCTAGCTCTTCAGCGCATGCAGATGGTCCAAAAAGGGCAGGAAACAGGTGCTTTTACATTTACTTCCTGTCAATTTTAATGAAAGTGAAAGGAGAACTATTTGAGGTAAATCTTGGTCTATCTACAGTGAAGTTCTATTACAAAACATGTTGATAGCTCTGTCATTTTTATAAAGGAACAATAAAAGGATATTGGCAATAGGAACGCTGAATGTTTTTGTTTACTTCCGGAAGAATCCTAAGGTGAAAATGAAACTGAAAGTAAAAGCGTGAAAAATGTCATCGCATATTGGATTTTAACAATGATGCATCTGATTACATAAACAAGAGCACCGCGAAACGGAGCATTATACGCCCGAAGAAGATTCGGCTTGAGGTCTTTAATAAACATTTAGGTTATGCTAGTATACTGCTTACTAGGTGTGAAGTGTTTACAACAAAGGCTTAAACTTCCAATATTGAAACTTTAATGATACTTAAGTTAGCAGTGCTAATAAAAACCTTTGTTCAACAGTATTTTTTTACGTTTTCTAAAAATTCCTTTATTAGTAGTAACACAAAGTTGTTGCCTGGACACGGAATTGCTAACGGAATTGCTAACGCCCCCCAGAGAAATTAGCCTTTGAGGTACGGACCTGGAAAGCATGCTTGACAAATCCTTTTAATGTAGAGATGATTTGTATAAAGTTATTTGAAAATTGCTAGTAACCCAGTTATGGCCTGGACATGGAATTGCTAACGTCCACCCCCCATGGTGATTCTAGTGTTTGAGGTATGGAACTGGAAATTGCGCGCGACACATCCTTTTAATGTAATGATGCTTTGTATAAAGTTATTTGAAAATGACTTTATTAGTGACCAAGTTGTGGCCCGGACACGGATTTGCTAACGCACCCCCATGGTGATTCTAGTCTTTGAGGTATGGACCTGGAAATTGCGCGCGACACATCCTTTTAATGTAGTGATGATTTGTATAAAGTTATTTGAAAATCGCTTTATTAGTTACCAAGTTATGGCCCGGACACGGAATTGCTAACGCCCCCCAGTGAAATTAGCCTTTGAGGTGCCGACCTGGAAAGCATGCTTGACAAATCCTTTTAATGTAGAGATGATTTGTATAAAGTTATTTGAAAATTGCTTTAATAGTAACCCAGTTATGGCCTGGACATGGAATTGCTAACGTCCCCCCATGGTGATTCTAGTGTTTGAGGTATGGACCTGGAAATTGCGCGCGACACATCCTTTTAATGTAGTGATGATTTGTATAAAGTTATTTGAAAATCGCTTTATTAGTTACCAAGTTATGGCCCGGACACGGAATTGCTAACGCCCCCCAGTGAAATTAGCCTTTGAGGTGCCGACCTGGAAAGCATGCTTGACAAATCCTTTTAATGTAGAGATGATTTGTATAAAGTTATTTGAAAATTGCTTTAATAGTAACCCAGTTATGGCCTGGACATGGAATTGCTAACGTCCCCCCATGGTGATTCTAGTGTTTGAGGTATGGACCTGGAAATTGCGCGCGACACATCCTTTTAATGTAATGATGCTTTGTATAAAGTTATTTGAAAATGACTTTATTAGTGACCAAGTTGACTGGCCCGGACACGGATTTGCTAACGCACCCCCATGGTGATTCTAGTCTTTGAGGTATGGACCTGGAAATTGCGCGCGACACATCCTTTTAATGTAGTGATGATTTGTATAAAGTTATCTGAAAATCGCTTTATTAGTTACCAAGTTATGGCCCGGACACGGAATTGCTAACGGACGGACAGACGGACATAGAGACGGACAGACGATGGAGGCCATAACATAATACGACCCTTCGGGCGTATAAAAATAATACATGCATCCTTTTTAACTGAACACTTACAGGTACAACTTCGATAACATTAAAATATAATATCGCCAGTCTTCGTAACAGATCGCTACCAGGTTTTTTTTTGGCAATATTTATAGCCGGTATTTGGTCATGTTCCCAATCGCAAAAAGTATCTTTTTTCCCAATTTCCAAATAAAATTTCCGAATCTAGAGTTCAAAAACTTCAAAAGAAAATAAGAAAAAAAAGACAATGAAAATATAAACAAAACAGTTACTTCCCCTACATGCAAGCGTCTATTCACAGAGACATTTTTTATCCAATCAGCATGTTACAAATTAAAAGTTAAAACATTGTGTTAAAAACAAGTATCGTTGTCAACAAAAGGATTAATGATTCAAAGTTGACATTAAATTATTCGGTGCATAAGGGGATTAAAATAGCTAATAGACAATGCTGTTCTTTGTCATGCCTCACCTACATGTTTACATACATGACATTGACCTTTATTGCCACAATCGAAAAATGACAGAACTGAGAAGTGAAACTGAAAGTAGACAACTGGGTGAAACGACCAAGTTTTTTTTAATATAATGATGGTGTATTTACTTTTTAATGAATGCCGAAGAAATCATGTTGATGAAATTTTACAAAATTCATTCATTTGTTTTTTAACAATTGCAAACAAGTCTATGTGCAAATTGGAATAAATTAAAAATATTGATATATTCATTCCATTATCTCTATGTCGTATGAGTCTGAAAGTCATCTTTTTAATAGACTGCAGATTTTGCAAGTCCATTAAATTGTCTTTGATTTTTTTAATAACTTGTTAATCAAACAATTGACTATTTAAAAGAGTTTAAACAATGGATTAAACAATGTAAGGTGTTAACGGGGTCAGTGCATATTATTTTGAAAATACCAATGTTATTATATTATAGTATTATATAAATCAGATCCTTTGTAATTATTTATGAAGAATTTCCCAATTTTGCCAAAATTGACGCGAAATTTCTAATATCACAGGTAAAGGTCATATTCCCAAAATACCAAAACAACCTGCTTTTATCAATATATATAACAACAGATAAGTCTTATTATTATAGTCTAACATCTAATTTAAGACTAAAGTTCTGCCCAAAATTGGTTGGAATAAACTTAACTGCAAAAATACATTTGCATTTACATAATTATTCAGGACGTCTGATGTATTTATAATGAAACTATACCAAGAAGTGGGAAATTCTCCAAGCCACGAACCCGGTGATGAACGTTCAGAGATACTTTTTTATCATTATGACATTATCATTCATGTATCCCTGTAACAAAACTAACCAAAATATTCTAGGCCGAAAAAGGTCTTGTTTCTGGTCACGGGCCTTAAAATCATAAGGGACGGTACGTAGGGATTTTTTTAAATTTACCTTTCAATCGGTACATTGAATGTATTGTATTATCTGAGTTGTGTCGGTAAGTGTTGAGGAATTCTGCATGTATTATTTGTTCTGTAACCCAACGTATCCTTGTCAAAATCCACGCGTTCTTGCGTTCTGCTTTCAGTTTAACTTTCACCTTTGGATTCTTCCGGAAGTAAATAAAAACGTTCCTAATTGCCAATATCCCTACACTGTGCTTTTATAAAAATGGCATAGCAATCAAAATGTTCTGTAATAGAACTTAACTGTAGATACACAATGATTTACGTAAAACAGTTATCTTTTCACTTTCATTTACCTGTTTCCCGCGCTTTTTCGACCAATTGCATGCTACAAAAAAATGTTAAATGTTTATCTGTTAAGGCATTAAAAACTTCCAATAATTATCTTTTATGTCAAGCTAATAAATCAAATAGAATTGAATTACATAACATTTCATTTTTTGATATTGAAGTATTGTTGTTCGTAATAAGCTAATACTGACAAAGCTGTACGTTATTATCTACATAATGGTCGAAGATACTCACGACATTTGAGTTTGACTGCTGTTAATGGACGCGGTTGATTGTTAATCACTTGTCACTTTGGCATTAATTGCTCTTGACATGTTTTATATATATACTTAAATTGAATAAACAACCATTCAGCGCATGGTTTACGGCCCATGTCTTTGATCTTCAGATTCCAGACTACCGACTTCTGCACTGAATTTTTCCAGGGTCAAAGTTGGTCCAGGGCTTTTTCTTTAGTACCCAAGGGTCCGACTAATCACTCTCGGACCATTCCCAAAGCAAAATATAAGATATTGTTCCCAATCTTCAGGAAAAAATCCCACTCAAAAATAAAAAAGATAAAAAAAAAAATCTTTTTTTTTAGAAATTCTTTTTACCTACTGGTTCATTTTCAACATCTTAATAAATTCTGTGATGTAAACATTTATTTTGGTAGTTGAACACGGAAATCATTGATGTTCATCACATTCAGAGATACGAAATATGAAATATGATCTGTCATGATTTATTGCAATAGATATTTACACCCCAACGATTGATAGAGCCATTTTGGGTCTTTTAAAGGGAAAATAAACTTAAATAATTTCCTAATACACAGGAGACTAGACAGATTTTTCTTTTAACTGTAAAGTTTCCCAATTTCGGCATTTTCACGACGCAAGATTTCCCAAAATGTCTAGGGACTTTTTCCCAAAATGGGCAGAAAAAGCCCTGCGCTCATAAACGATTTCTCACGGGAGCTCGGGCTTGTTTAAATATATTTGTCCAATAGCACTATTTTCGTCTGCAGTACCGTATGTCTCATATGCAGCATTCCATATTATTCAAACTCTACGTGTGACCTTGACCTTACATGAAAGGACACAGGGCTTGCACTCGACACGTTGTTTTGGTATGTCAAACACATGTGGCAATTATTTCAAAATCTGCCCATACTGATAAAAGAGCAATTTACAGCCCGGACACGACTTCCTATACTATATGGCCTTATATGCAGCATTCCTTAGTATTCAACAACTAAGTGACCTTGACCGTAAAGGTAGGAACACAGGTATTGTAGTGTACACGACACACCGTCTAAATATGCTGAACACATGCGACAAGTTATTTTTGAATAGTCCATACAAGAGAACACGAGAAGTTGAGCCGGAGACACAGATTTGCGGACAGATAGACCGACTGTGCGATATAATATAACCACTTTCAGGAGCTAAAAACAGCAATCAAAATTCACAATATCTAAGATTTGGACCTGAAAAACTCAGATTTTTAAAAAATATCAAATAAGGGGACATAACTGACGCAAACGCAGAACAGGATTAGGAACTTTGGGTAATGCACTTCCTCTTTTAGACATCTATCTACATTTCAAGCTCTATTTCAATCAATTTTTGTACTTTTCAAAATATGGCCTGAACATGTATGTATTTTTGAAAAATATCAGGTAAAGGGAGCCAACTTAAAATATAGTTTCATTTCAATCCTCTAGGTAATTTCCATGATATGGCCCAAACTAGCACCAGTCAAGAAGAAATGCTTAAGAGGAAATAACTTAATTAATTATAGTAAAAGGACTCTTATGGGCATCATTTCAAACTATGATCAGCTTGATAATTTTTAATATGATTATTTTACGGGATTTAAAACCAAATTTAAAGAACTTTACCATATAATTACAATCTTTTTTCGATATACTTCAATTACCCTTCACCCATTTCAGATTTTTTTTTATGAAAAATGACATCGACCGAGAGACAAGAAATATCCTTTATTTCTTTATTTTTTAATATTTAATTGGTATCATAATAACAAAATCATTAGTTTACTACTCACTACCATGTGCACTTGTTTAGTAAAAACTCTCGACGAATACAAACAAAATATGAAAAAAACACTTTATAGTTAGACTATATAGCAGATTAGTTAAAGCTGCACTCTCACAGATTTATTTTTTATTTTTTTGTTCTTGGGAAGATCAATTTTTTGTGTAAATATCTGCAAATCAGTGATATTAAATTAAAGATTGCTGACAAAGATCAGATCGCTGAGTTTCATATTTCCGTTGGAAAATTAATGTTTTATGGCTTAAACCGTTACTAACGGTTTAAGAAAAATGCATAATAACATCAATTCTTGAACTTAAATATAACAATCTGCGATCTAAATTTTGGTCAGCAGTCTTATGTAACTGGTTTGCATGGAGTTTCGCAAAAATTGGTACGTTCCAAGACAAAAAATTAAAAAGTTGTCAAAACGTTCAATCTGTGAGAGTGCAGCTTTATTAAGCTAAAATTGCATGAAATCGCACTATTTGCATTACAATTATAAAAATATCTTTAAACATACTGTTATGATTGTCCAAAAATGGAAACAGCAAAGTTTGAAACAAAAATCAACCTGTTCAAAAACATTCATGAGAAATTTGATTTTGAAATTCCCAACCACCTATTTCAGCCAGGCCTGCTAGTAATGAAATATTCAAAGAACCTAATATTATGTGTCGGCCTACTGAAACAAAGAGAGAAAAAAATAAATGCTTCCGGGTGGATTGATACTGCTACTTTGAACCCCTCAAAAGATTTGTAGTCCTGCGCTTAACAGTATAGGCTACAGCATTAAAATTGAAGAGTTTCAAATGGAGGTTTTCCTGAAGGGTGTGCTACCTTAATATACATGATACAGACAACGCGAAAACTTTTCTTCTCAGGACATTGAGACAGGTAAACACTCCAGCTTACCTGTAGCAACAAAATTTTACATGCCGCAATGTTTCAAACAAACTTCAATAACATCAGCCTAAATCTTGATTTAAAGCCTCTCATTTAAATAAGTTTTGTGATTTCCCACTATGACATGTTTAGATTTTCGTTGTTAGATGTAACCTTAACTGTTATAAATTAAAACAAAGAAGTAAAACATTAAGACAAAGAAATCAATATTTCGGATCTATAAGTCTTCATTTTTACATCTCATTTTCATATTACAGTATACAAATCTCATTTTATGTTTATGGCAATGTATAATATTGATAATTTAAATGTTCAAGTATGTATAAAATTTAATTTTGGCTAGTTGAAATTATTTATTGTGACTTTAATGAGCCTTTGTCATCAAGCCACTTTGGTAGCACACATCTAATAAAAACCTCCACTTGAAACTCTTCAATTTTAATGCTTTAGCCTGTGTTGTTAAATGCACAGGACTACAAATCTTTTGAGGGTTTCAAGGCAGTGGTTCGAATCCAGCCAGAAGCACAAATATATTTTTATTTTTTTTCTTCTTTGTTTTCATTAGCTAACATTTTTTTACAAAAAGTTAATATTGTATTTTCATTAAAAAGTAATTAAAAACATTTTTACACATAAATATTAGCTCCTGTGAAGATTTTATAACTTGCAGGCACGGCTGAAATAGGTGGATGGGAATTACAAACTTTATTAATTTTTTTTAATGAGACGGTAAAACATTTTGATTTTTTGGCATAATGTTCCCAAAAGATTAAAGAAAAGTATTAATAAAGAATAGGCCATGAGTATTCCCAATCCTAACTTGCCCTAAAACTTTGACCAGACGCCGATGCTGGGACGAGTAGAAAAGCCCTCCTTTTTCTTCAAATAGTCAAGCTAAAACGTTAATATATAAAAAAAAAAAGATTTCTAAGAAATAATCTTAAAAGAAAAAGAAAATTGGTTGAAATAAACCATATAGTCATGATCAACTGGCATATCAATTATCATAAGTTTCTTGGTGCAAGCGTTGTTGAGTCATTTAAGGGAAAACTGTTAGTTTTACCTCAAGTTACTTGTTCCTTGGTGCAAGTTTTCTTAAGTTATTGAGTGGAAACCGTTTTTTTTTCGCCTCAAGTTCATCGTTACATTGACCATTGAACAATGATCTCAAAATCAATAGGGGTCATCAACAAGTCATGATCAACAGGTAAACCAAGTATAAAGTTTCTGGATGCAAGCGTTGTTTAGTTATACAGCGGAACGGTTTTCACCTCAAGGTCATCGTGACATTGACCTTTGACATACTGATCTCAAAATCAATAGGGGGTTATTGCCCTTCCCTAAATTTGCCACCAACTTCCACCAAATGCCATGGATTTAGTAGGCATTATATTGGAGAAAATGGGTGGCACTTGGTGGAATATCCAGAATTTCACGAACTGCCACGATATTTCCACCCAATCGGATCTTGCATATGGTGAAAAAAATATTTTAATTTGGTATTTGGTGAAAAGTTGGACTTTTGATATGGCAGTTAGTGAAAATATAGTTCGTTGAGTGTTTTTGGTAGCATTTTGTGAAAAAGACTTAAAAACATCTCAAGAGTTTTTAAAGCTGGAACTCATCATTAATTATCATCATGGAATTAAAATAGCATTCAGTTGCTGTTTATGCTGCTGCTTTAGCATCATTACATATGCTACTATTTAAATTTAACTGGTAATACGGACTTTTAGAATTTCTTTCACTTTCTTTTTACTATCTTTCACTACTACTTTAACTACATTCTCTTCTACTATTACTCATGTTGCTGTTGCAATTAACTTAAAGTAAAACTTGACTCTTGCTACCTTATGACTCCTTTAAACAACATAATCTTTATTGAGGCATTGTATAACAACAAAGTAAGCTATAGCCCTGTAGTTGTTTCCGCTACTGCTGATGATGTTGGTGGTTCTATTGATGATGATTATGATGCTGGTGATTCTATTGATGATGATTATGATGTTGGTGGTTCTATTGATGATGGTGGTGGTGATCATGATAATTATGTGGTGGTGATTATGATGAATGTGGTGGGGGTGGTGGTGGTGGTGATTATGATAATTGTGTTGATGGTGATTATGATGACTGTGGTGGTGATGATTGAGGTGGTGGTGGTGGATATTATGATAGTTGTGATAGAAGTGGTTGAGTGTGGTGGTGGTAAGTATGATGATTGTAGTGGTGGTAGTGATTATGATGATTGTGGTGGTAGTGATTGTGATCTTTGTGGTGTGGTGATTATGATGATTGTAGCGCAGGTGATTGTGACAGAAACAACAACAACAACTACGACAACGACGACGAAGACGACGATGATAATGGTGATGGTGATGATGCTCCTGCTGCTGCTGCCGCTGCTGCTGCTGATGATGATGATGACGACGAAGACGATGATGATGATGATGATGATGATGATGATGATGATGATGACGACGACGACGACGACGACGACGATGATGATGATGATGATGATGACGACGACGACGACGATGAATTAAACAAGTTTTCTGTGTGCAGGCTCTATTGTTTTTCCCCCAAGGTGAAGGGATCCTATTTATGTTTGATTTACACTCGGAATGACCTCTACTGGAAAATTTGCTCAAAATATTTGAATCTTCTGACAGTAACATTCGCCTTTGTGGAACTATGAACATTGGGAAAATAGAGATTTCTTTGCAGTTTTGATAAATAAAACCGATTGATTAAAAGGTTGGAGATTAGCTTTATGCATGTGCTGTCAAAAAGGTTTCACCTTTTTCCAAAATAATTTTCATCTATTCAGTATAGGAATGTACTAAAGTTAAAAAGTATCATTCAATTTGTACAATGAAGTTGGAAGATGTATAAGAGGAATATTATACACTACAGTTTTTCAGACACAACCTACCCAAAAGATTACCATGCACTCATATCCATTAATGAGATTGTAAGACGTTTTTGGTAACTATATGAATATCACAATAACTTTAAATGATAACTGGACAGCATAGTTTTATAATATTTCATTAGCTAAAACATATTTAAAGGGTACTAAGACTAGAGTTTTTATATTTTTTAGGTTTACGGCAACGCAGTACCTAAATATTGCAAAACCCAAATAAAAAAATATAAAAATTCGTAGTTTTAAGGTTTGAGCTTTAGCTCAAGTCTTTTGTAATAGACCACAAAATATCAACTGATTCCATGTGGAATTCAACATCATACTCGAAAGTACCAGATTTCAATGAAAATTAGACAGGTCAATTTGTTGGCAATGTGCATTTTTCGGTCCGTATCGGTTTCGTAATCGAATATCATGTTCCAAAGGATAAGATTCTTGGTTCGAACATTTGAAACTATCATTTCAAACAGTTATGTTTTTAAAACTTTATGGTGATTTCTCACCATTACTTAGTACAGCATTTTAACTGATTGACACAAGTCAGGAGTGTTTTGTCTTCATGATATAAGAAAATTTGAAAATAAAAACATCGAGGAATAATTTGTTTTATTTTTATTTTATTCTCCTCCAAAACATTTCATTCCTTTTATTTTTATTTCCTCCTCCTTACCAATTTCTTTTTAAAAATCTCCCTTAAATCTAAAGATAAAAAACCCTCTAGCCTAAGTATTAAAAAGGAGAGATAAACAATGTTAAATGACAGACAGGAAAAACAAAGATGTATATGATATAGAGGATGTGTATTTTTTGAAGAAAAACAGTTGAGGTATTGAAAAAGACTTTGGTCGCATATCATTTGAAAAAAATAAAGATATTCAAATGAATCTTGGTGAACACATGTCCGCAAAGACATGAATACACAATGTATATCCAAGCCATTATTTCTGGCTTTAATTATAGAACAAATAACATTTTTTCTGTGAGGCAAATCCTGTTACCTTGAACAGATTTACTTATGTTCCCTTTTTCAGAAAGAAATATGAATAGAGGACTTTTATGGCAGAAGAAGTAAAGCACCTGAACAACAACCAAACTTGCAAAGAAAAAAAATCCGATGTGTATCACTTAAGAAAAGAAAAAGGTAATTTATTTCAATATTCAAAATGCCATGTAGTTTAATTAACTTTTTAGCTCGTCTGTTTTCAGAATCGCCATAGCTAATACAACAGATGAGGGTTTTATTCTGCCGTGCTCTTGTTAAAAATATTTGCTATGAATCACTGTGTATAAATTTATAAGGCTGGATTCTTATACATTTTGTTTTCTTATATCATTTTGTTGTAAGATTTGGTATTAATCCGGCGAGGCCCAAAGCTGGAGATACATAAATAAGAGTAAGTTTATAATGTTGTCAATTTGTTTATACATCTAATTTGACAAATAAATTTTGAATAATGCTATGCTGATGAAACCTCCAAATGTAATAATACATAAACTGTTTTCGGAATGTCTCCAATGTAGAAATGCAGACAGCTCTTCACCATCAACTAGAATCCTAGGATGTAATTTTGTGTACATTTAAAACTAAATGACTGCAAAGAATGATATTTTTTGTTCAAGGTTGTTGTATGCATAATTCAGTGCCACGTAGTATTTGGTGAAAAACAGGTCAAAGAAACTGATAATTGGATTTGATGTTAAATGTTTGGAAAACGTTCCAATACTCCATAAGCTGCCACGTTGGGTGGCATCTGGTGAAAAAAAATGTGAAAAATGGTGAAAATTAGATCAATGTCCCATTTTCTTTAGTTTTTCATAATTTATCACCAAATGCCACCTGTTCAGATCCTCCACCAACTGCCACCCATTTTCCACGTCCAATTCGTGGCAAATTTAGGGAAGGGTGAGCGGAGACCAATTTTCAGCTAACGGTCACCGCCAACTGAAGGTCATAGCGACCTTGACCTTTGACCCACTGATTTCAAATCAATAAGGGTTATGTACTGATCAAAGCCAACTTGCAAACCAAGTATGAAGTTCCTTGACCCAAAGGAATTTCAGTTATTCAGCGGAAACCGTATTTTCACATCAAAGTCACCGCGATCTTAGACCTACTAATTTAATAATCAATAGAGGTCATCTAATGGTCATGACTAACCAGCCTACCAAGTATGGCGTTCCTGGTTCCAATAGTTCTGTAGTGATTGAACATAAACCAATTTTTAGCTTTAGGTCACCGCCAACATATTGCTTCTTACCTGAAAGTCACAGCGACCTTGACGTTTGACCCACTGAGTTCAATATCAACAATGATTATGAACTGGTCATAGCCAACTTGCAAGTATAAAATTCCTGTACCCAAAGAAGCTTCAGCTATTTAGCGGAAATCGTATTACACCTCATGGTCATCGCGACCTTTGACCTTCTGATCTCAAATTCACTAGGGGTCATCTACTGGTAATGACCAACCTGCATACTATGTATCAAGTTCCTGGGCCCAAGCGTTCTTTAGTTATTGAGCTGAAATGAAGTGTGACTGACTGACGGACGGACAGGGTAAAAGTAATTATGTATATCCAAGTCATTTGGGAAGACAAAATGATCCATTCATGTTTTAGTTATGTTATTATGTATCTGCTATCGAAAGCGCATCTGAATATCAACCCGGTCATCAGCCATTTCTACGTTTCACATTTCGGCACTCTTACCATGATGAAGTTATTTGGACCAATCAGAGAGAAGAAATTACCCAGCATCAAAAAGTGACGGTCCTATACACCGAAACTTCTACCCAAATAGTGCACAAATAAACAAGAACTAGAAAATGTGTTCAATGTTGAAAACCATATGCGGAATACACATTTGAAAGAAAAAAGGACACGTAAGAGGTGAATTTTGCGGTTATTAACCTGGAACCCCCCCCCCCCCCCCCCCCCGAAAATACCCAGAGCATATAAATGATATTGAAGATGCATTTAAATGCAAATTTGGTATAAACATCGAAACTTATAATTTTAGACGAACATATAGTCTTTCATATTTCACATAACCAGGTTTTTGTTATATTGATACATTCGTCTAGTTTCTTTGTTTAAATGACTCTTACTTGACATCCTCAGAAATGCCTACCAGTCGGGGTGGATGAGTGGCAACTTAGGACGTTAATAGAGATGGACGGTTGTCAACCTTGGTGGGGATGGACGCATGGTCATATTTATGTCCAGTCGGGATGGGCGGGTGTCAACCCCGACTCGCATGTAGGGGTCGATGGGTGTCTGCCTTGGTGGACAATGGAAATGGACGGGTGTCCACCTTATTCGCCGATGTGAGTGGATGGGTGTCCACCTTGGTCTACGATTGGACTGGATTGGTCACATCCTTGGTGGACAGTGGAAGTGGTGGGATATCAGTTGTAAAATAAATAATATTGGTGATTAATTTCATTTCTTGAATAGTTGTGATTGTTTTGTTGAGATAAAAAGTATTTAAGAATACAATTATGACCATCCTTATTCTTACACACTTGAAACTGAAACTGCAAAAATTAAGATAAACTAGAGATTTCTTTTTGGACAAAGCGCTTGCTCCCTCCATTTTGTTGTCATAGGTGAGAAATAATAAATGATGGATATGAAACTGCAGAACATAGGGGTCATTTCATGGTCATGACCAACCTGCATACCAAGTTTGATGCTCCAAAGCGTTATTTAGCTATTGAGCAGAATCGAAACGTGAAGTACTAAACTTGTGATCAACAAATTGTTTGTCACCTAAAGTTCACTGTGACATTGACCTCAAAAGCAATAAGGGTCATATCCTTATCATGACCAACTAGCTAATCAAGTATGAAGTTCCTGGGCCAAAACCTTTTTTCACTTCGAAGTCACTGTGGCCTTGACATTTGACCAACTGACCTCAAAAGCAATTGGGGCCATCTATTAGTCATGACCAACTAGCATATACCAAGTATGGTGTTCCTGTGTGCAACTGTTCTTTAGTTATTAAGCGGAAACCACTTTTTCACCTCAATGTCACTACGACCTTTACCTTTGATCTACTGATCCCAAAATCAAATGGGTCATCTAGTATTCATGACCAGTCTGTATACCAAGTATGAAGTACCTGGGTCCAATCACTATACAGTTATTGAGCGGAAATGAAGTATGACGTACAAACTGACTGACAGATGGACGAACAAAATTATTGAACTGACATGGGAAGAAGGGAGACAAAACTAAAGCTTACCTAATTTTGTAAAACTATTTCATCAAAATCCAAATAACAGTCATTCTCAAAATACTATTACTAGTTTAGTACATTTTGTGTTTATTTTAATTTTACACTCAACACTTTATGAGAAAAGAGTTATACATGTAATACATTTATAATGCAGATATCATTGTAGTCATGCGACCTATTGTTTAATGTTATCACGGTTTCAAACTTTGAACCTGTTATTATATCATGCATTTTATGCGTCTTGAATAAAAATTCAAAGCTAAATGTAATTAACAATACATTGTTTAATTTTGTTTTCACACATAGTTCATAACTATTGTTCTTAGAATCACTGGTTTCATTAACTCCGTATCACAAAATTATTTAATACCGCATTTAAACCATCAAACCATGTCAGATTTCGAAGCATTATATAAAAAAAATATTGTGCTCTGACTAAACTTGGGTTATATGTCGCATAGAAGAACAATTCTTGAAGTAACAAGGACATCTCTGTAATTCACTAAACTATACAATTTTAAACAAGAATATAACTGGAAGCGACGGATGCTCCCCATACACCCATTTTGCATAAAAAGGCAGAATTTGTGCTAGTATGAGATGAATTAATGTAGCATTATTAGACACATTTGGAAGAATTCATTACATGGATAGATAGGGGCAGGTTTGAGAATTAAATTTTAAAGTATTTTTCAAGAAATGATATAAAGTTGAGCAACGGAAATTCACAAATAACCAAGATATGCACCGGACTAACTCAGATTTTCAAAAACTATCAGATAAGGCGAGATAACTGAAAAAGTCCAGGGAGGAGTATAGTTCATTGGTTATGCATTAATTTCCTCTTATATCCATCTACATTTCAGGTTTCATTTAAATTAATTATGTAATTTCCAAGATTTGGCATGGACAAACACCTATTAGGCCACAACAAATTGATTATTTGTTCTACGGATTTTGCCCCAAAAAAGTAGGAGCGAGCGAGCGAAAAAAAAAACAAAAAAACTCTTTTTTTTTAATTTCAGGCAATTCAGAGGCGAGCGCAAGGCGAAAAATTAAAAAAAAATATAAAAAAGTTTATTTCTTACCAAATATATCATGCAATATGTCAAGAAATGCTTTTTAATTGCAAACATAGGTTCTTAGTTTAAATATAAATTAAAAGGTTTTGATTGTATCACATGAAAATCTGTCTCAATATATAAAAATGGCAATACGATCCAGTGCTTTACTATTAACTTTAATTTAAGCATGGATATATGAAACCAAAAAGAAAACTATTGTATTCATCCCGTAACTTAATACTATCACAAAAGAATTTTATTTAGACTAGTAAGAGTAATTCATCATTTGAGCATTTCCAAAAATTGGGTCAGGTCTATATTTGAACCTCTTGAAGCAAATGATAAGGTTGTAGTGCCTTTGACATTGAGAGTTAAAAACTGAGAAATGCATTTTAGAATTTAAAAAAAAACTCACGGAAACATGTTCATTTGTTGTAAGTCGAGTGTCCGTGTATTTTAATATAAGTTTTGCCCTCAAAATCTGATTTAGTTATTATTTAACACTAAATTTTGAGTACAAAACAATGAATTACTTAAAACACACATAAATAATTATTGCCTTCGACGCTGTGAAACTGTTGTTGTTTACTGAAGACTATAACCCATTGACTGTGACACTGATTTTCAATTAAAAATGTGTATTTTACATTAACGAAAACTGAAAGTATCCTGCAAGGTGCAAATTAATACCGGAAATAAATAACAACGGTGCGTCCTGCAAAATATTCCCGACAAAAAAGACTGTCAACAAATATCGGCTGTTTTGCGGTTACCCGGACCTGATTTTGTCCTGACACGAGGAAAGTTTGCTCGCGGGGAATGAAAGCATGGAAATACCTTCAAAAAGGCCGAAGTCGACGTTGCAGGTTTAAATTTTAAGTAAAAGAACTTCAGAAAATAGAGGAAATTCAGAAGTATAAAAATAATAATATGCGCGGCTAAATAGTATGTGCGGGCGCAAAAAAAGAGTTTTTGTTTTTTTTTCGTTTTTCGAATTTTAGGTGCGGCAAATCCGACGAACAAATGATCAATTTGTTGTGGCCTTATTAAAATAAAAATATCAGGTGAAGGGTGGTAACTATATGCAGGGCAGGATTATTGTTCTCGTGCGCTGCACTTTCTCTCATTGCCATCTATCTATATTTGAAGTTTCATTTTAAGTAATTTCCGAGATATGGCCCTAACAAGCATCAAACATGATCAGCTTGATACGTTCTTAATGTGTATCATTTACGGGATTCAAAAGCATAGTTTAAAAGAACATAACCGTCAAATAACAATTTTAGTTAAAATGGAAATTCTGTTCTGAGATATTTTGTATGAAAATGACATAACCCGAGAGACAAGAACAATCCTTCATTTCATTTATTTTTTAACAGTTTGGTTATAATTTGGTGTCATGGTGACAAGAAGCATATTTTCTTTCAGAAATAATATTCTATTTATCACACTATTAACAAATATTATGAAATTGTACTGAAATAGCCATACCACATATTACATATTGTTTTGACCATCTAAAAAGAACTAATTCTAGAAATATTCGTGAAAAGAAATAGAGTTTGTAATTCCCAACCACCCATTTCAGCCATGCTTGCAAGTAATGAACTCTTCAAAGAAGCTAATATTTATGTGTAGAAATGTATTTTTTACTGTTTAATGAGAATACAATATAAAACTCTGAAAGAAATGTCAGTTACTGAAAAAAGAAGAAGTAATGCTTCTGGATGAATTCGAACCGCTACTTTGAAACTTTCAAAAATATTATAGTCCTATGCTTAACAACATGTGCAAAAAATTATATTGAATAGTTTCAAGTGGAGGTTTCATTAGGTGTGTGCTACGTCAATATACATGATAGGATTATAAAGTACCTGTGCACTGCACTTTATCTAATTGCCATCTATCTAAAAGGCAAAATTGGTTTTAATTTCATCAAAAGTCAAACACCATTCATGAAAAGAAGGGTTTAGGGTAGATAACATAATAAATATGCATGACAGGATGATAGAAATGTATTTTATTACTATTTAATGAAAATACACATGCACAATATAAACTGCTGTAAAAATGTTAGCTAGTACATAAAAATAGAATACAATCAAGTTTTATCTCAATACCATCAGTAGATAACAACGTCGAACAATTGATATCGAGCAGTGTAATAATACTATGTTACTTATCCCCGATAATGACATCAACCCCGCAATTCATTCCTTATATTTACACCAATAGTTCATTATTTCATTCAAGAATTGTTTAAAAATACTTCATTTCATTTCAAAAAACAACTTTTCACTAACCCTTTCTTACCCATTCTGTAAATAGAACGACCCGACTGTAACCGGAAACATTTCCGCCGGACGTGGGAAAAGATCAACCACTTAAAATCACTTTTAAACGTAAAATTGAAACACTTTTGGCAACAATACATTTAACATGTAATAAATTTACACTTTCTAAAATGTTGATTTATATTTTACGGGACCTGCTGACACAATACAAAAAATAACAAGATCAATAGTTTTCATGTATATTGTTATGCGATGAATTGCGATCCGATCATATCCGAAGATGTTGCGTTCATCGATTGATAAACCGTTACGACGCTGTTTGACATGTAGTTACTGGATATTTTCAGTTTATTAAAAATAATCTCCAGACCTAAGAAAACTGCAAATAATTGATGAGTTACAATCTTCTAGAACTTACGTTCCTAGCCTTCTCGGTGAAAAAGTATCATTAACAATCATACTGATTCTATGTTCAATTTTAAGTTGTGTCGAATAATGATCTTAAAAACATTCCAACAATACACTGGACTTAATCTCTATTGGTCCATTAACAATCCTTTAGACGTAGTTAATAATAGTGAAAGAAGACGATATGAGCTTAAATTTTATGACGTTTCAACTTTTTATACATATTTTTGACAGTATTTAGTAACAATCAAATTAACTCCTCTTATCGAAAAAACATATGCTAGAGAGAAAACTACTTATATGGCTGTTAATGTTCAAATAAGGCAATAAGAAGATAAGATTTAATGGAATAGGATAATAACGTTTATTTACCAGATCACACAAATATTATCCTAGATTATTCACTTCCGAGTATCAAATCATGAAAGGCAATGTCTGTCAAAACATGTACACTTTAATAGTCCAGGAAAACACCACAACCACTTTAGATTTTATACAGAATATAAACACAATACACCCGGCAGTAAAGATTAAACACATGATCATGACACACACTCTAAATTTAAACAACGCAGTGATGACCTATGATTTATTTTAATTCAATGACGTATGACTTATTTTAATAATTGTGAACTAGCTTTGGGCTCTCTTTTTATTCAAACATTATTATTTATATATAAGCCACCTTGTCTTAGAAATAAAAACAATTATGATGTAATATGTCCCTGTCAAAAGCGAAAAAGAAGGCAAATTAAACACCATTCAAAAAAGGCCGCAATGCGATCAAACCAGGTTTTCAATGATTGGCAGAAGAGCTTCAACCTTCGTTGTGAGATACAGTTTCAACTGTTGTTTTTCTAATTTAGTTACAGTACAATAGACCTCGAATCTAGCGTCCCAAAATGCAATCCCATGGGTGCCCTCCGAACTCTCCTAAATACCAAGTTTGATCACAATATGTCAACCATAACTAGACTTATTCAGAACCAAACGGTTATCTATTTTTAGTAATAGTGATCTTGACCATGACCGTATAAGCCCCAAATGCTATCCCATGAAATGTCTCCATTAACCCTTCCTATACACCAGGTTGGTCGGCAGATGTCAACCGTAACTAAAATTATTCAGTCCCATCTGCTATTCTATTTCTAGTGACAGTGGCATTGACCCAAGAGGCTCTTGCGCAATCCCATGAAAGGTGTCCATAAACTTTTGCGACAATATGTCAACCAGTACCAACCATTTTTCTAATTTTAGTAACAGTGACCTTGATTTTTAACATAGGGGCTCCAAATACAAGCCTATGAAAGGTCTCTATTAATTCTTCCTAAGTACAAATTTTGGTCATAATTTATTTAAAGCCTTATAACGGTAAACAACCCAACCGAACGAGTTTACTTTAGTGGCAAAACTGGAAACTTCATTCAATGGTACATTTCCATCTGGATGAGTATTTGTGAAGAAATTTGCTGAATTTTATTAATATTTGAAATAACGTTTTGTAAAACAAATAGAATAAAGATAATTATCTGTGATTTAATAAAAGGTACTTGTCTAGACTCGGACTTGAGACTTAAAAATGGGCCCTGGAGGGGTATCAATTATGCTTCCTCAAAGGTATTAGTGTATATGTAACTGCTTCGCACCAAAAAGGTCTTCGAGCACCATTAAGTTATAGTTTCTTTGATTTGCAAGAAGGACACAGTACCATCAACTATAATGGAAATAGAGTCAAGAGTTATTTATATCAGCTTATTGCTGTCTTCGCAATCCAGTTAAAATAAACTGGTATAATAAAAGTGATGAATACTTGGCCTCAAACGCCACCTGAACACATGAATAGTAAGGTTTTGTGTTTAAGATATACGAACATGAGCATTTAAACAGTTTTTTATACAATTTTTATCTAACTTTTTTCTTTTTACTATTTTGTGTCTTAAACTCCTTCAAAATGATGTTAATTGGTATTTAATGGCAAAAGCGCGCTGAAGTTTTGATAATGTCAAGCCAATTTTGAAAATAAGGAATTAATCATTTTTCCAAGCTTTGTGAGCGCTGATATTGAAATTTAGACAGCAGAATGGGCCATAGTCTTTACCCAGTGAGTAATGTCAATTAAAATAACTGATAAAATAAATATAACAACCATCAGAAAGAATAAAACAAAATATAACTATTATGATAAAGTTTTTTTTCTTTCTGAAATATGATAAAGGGGATTGCATGTTGTTAAGGTTATGTGGACATTGCTAGTATTGGCGTTGCTGGTGGGTGGGGTACTTAGATATACATGTACATTGTAAAAGGATACTAATGCTATTATACTATAATTTTGCCTTTCAAACTGGGAAGCAAGAAAATGAAATAATCTGGCATAGTTTCAAAATCATGTTTGAAGCAAAGCGTGAAGTTTAGACCATGGGTTCTAAAGTTCAGGATGAATCCAATAATTCAGGATTGAGAACTTTCAACATCAGTTTACTATACAGTTAGTTGTAAAGATCGTTGTTTTTTCCGACATTTGCATCAAAACAGTAAAAAGTACCTTGGAATGAATATAAATGACTTTGAAAACAATTTCCAGACCCTTTATTCCACTTCTGGCATAAATCCCTCGTACCCAAACAGACCCCGAAGATATCATTCAGAATTGAAAACTATCAGCAGTTGAAATCCCTGTTAATCGAACCCCTGTCACAATATGAAGGACAATGATTGTAGTTTTGTCGATAAAAATCCATTACTTTTGATCAACTTTTATTTGTTTTTTTCTCTCGCTAGAAAAAACTTTAGAAATTTCTTGCTGAGCATTTTGCTTTCATAGATTTATGAAACTTAACATTTGTAAACATCTAAACTACTAAAAAGAACATGTATTTCAATAGATGCTAATATTTTTGTACCAAATAGACTACTGGTATATGTGTATGTAAAGATACCATTCAACCTTTGTCATCTACAGACCTCTTTTATGTAAGGTAATCTATAAATTTGTGCAGTAAATATCGTTTACAAAGAGTACTGGTACATATGTCTACCCGCTATGAGCCTTTCATGTATACACACTATTAAAACTTGACAAATATATTGATTGAGTTATGTTTATGATACCTGGGAGGCATTGCAGATACAAAGTGATGACATTGAGCCGATTGTTCAGAACTTTGTTAAAGTTAACAACGCTGTTTACATCATCGTTGTTAACTTTTAAATATGTATTGTTCTCAAAGTTTCACGGATACGCTTATGATCTGCAGTATTACTAATAATATTTTAGCTAAGTGTAACAGTTATAGATGAGCTTATTGTAAAATAGTTCCCTCTAACGGTTAACAATGATGTCGAGAACCGTGCTGTAAGCTTTAACACAGTTCTGAGCAATCGGTCCATTGTCAATGGTTGTTGTCTGCGGCGGCGTCAGCGTTTATTGTCTTTAAGCTTGGTATGCACATTGGTTATGGTCAGAAGATGGCCTGTTTTGATTTTGGGGTCAGGAAGTCATAGTGACTTACTAGACAAAATGGGTGCTCGCGACAGGCAACACATTCGAATTCATAGGAATATTTGTGTCACTACTGCAACCTTGTCACTTTAAGCTCTTACCTTAAAGGTCAAGGTAATTTTCAAACTTTAATTCAACCCTATAGGGTAAACATAGTAATGATTCATGTCCCCCTGTAACATTGTCACTATCAATTGGATTTTGATCACCCATCTCAGAATTGTGGAGTAGAGTGGGCAATATGTTGCGCATGACATTGTCATGCTTTCACTTTACATAAATCGTGCCCTTAGTACCACATTTCATTCATGCCCTCACATCAAAGGTCAAGATCATACGTAGATGGTCACTTTCCATGGATTTTATACTTATAATTTAAACTTCACAGATTTGCACAGCAGCTGAGTGAGATGTGTCATGCATAGCATTATTGCTCTCACTGCGATAGACAAGGTCACACCTAATGGTCAATGGAGCCTGTTGAGGATTCCCTAGTAATAGTCTTTGCTATACTTCGTTTTTACCATAAAAACAACAACACAAATGTACAATACCAGACGAGTTGTTTATGAGATGATGACGTGCAGCCAGGTTAAGTAAGTATAAAACGAGCACATGTATTTATGTAGAGCACAACACAATGAAATTCACTGGCTAATAAAGTCCTCTGCAGTGCAACCGACCGACCAGGCAAAACCAGAGACGGTTAACTCTGGAAACGTGTGTTCGTTTGCCAAGTGTCGATCCACAAAGTATGAATGTCGAACCTCATTGATTTGTTTGGTTTCAAATATGGATATAAAACAGTGAAACAAAATCACTAAAAATATTGAAGTGAAAATTTAGGTTACGAAGTGATCTGAGTGAAGTCGACTGGTAGAATGACTCTACACGCTAATATACCAATACAACACTAAATCCTCGCGCAAGACTGACCACTACTGTATTAAAATACTATCGTTTCGCCAAGACAAATATTTCACGCTATAATAACGAAACGCGTGAAATGAATAGTCTTTGCTATACTTCGTTTTTACCATGAAAACAACAACACAAATGTGCAATACCAGAAGAGTTGTTTAGAATACAAAAAGAGCGGGCTTGAAAAATGAGATGAAAAGAATAGCTTATCAAAAAGATAATATGTTTTGCAAAAACAAATGATGAATTTCGAATCATTACTCTTAAAGTAATCTTTAAAAAAACTACAAAGCTAAATATTTAGACACTTGCAACCTCCTCTCCAAGGAGTCACAGACATATTTGTCCTTACTATTTTCGCTCTTCCAGCGATCATGACGTTTCCAACAACGATCATTAACACCGGCATTCGCCGCGCACGTGGCGCCACCTGCAAGCAAAGATCTCAAACCTATGTTCGAATCCCCAACCACTTCTCTCAATCTAGCCAAAAGACACTCACGAGTTCTCGTGTAACTCAGTGGCTTATTCTTTGAAATGAGTTTGCACTTATCTTTCGATCTATTGATAGGCCGAAAAAGAAAACTATTTTACAGACTAGACAAATTTGCTGCGCTAAAATACCCTTGTAACAAAGTGTATGGACAAGCCGCTGTAGAACCCATAGCAATATCTACTTTATCACCCCTGCGATACTGGTCAGTCTTTCTTCCCCTTATAGCTATCATGAAAGAATTATCGTTAAACTTTATAGTTACAATGCAAATGAATCAATTCATCAAAACGCAAAAATCCATTAAACGCTAAAATAATCATACATAAATCACGTAGTTTGTAAACATCTGTAATGCTAGAATAATTGTTACACAAATTTATTAACGTGTCAGTTAAAATGGGATCCTAGCGTTGTGTCGGTTTTGAAAGGGTTCTTTTTGCAGTTTCGAGCAGGTTTGTCACAAATGCATTAGCAGTAGGATCCGGTAAACTTCTGAGTGAATGTGCCCATTTAATGCTGTACACAGTCACAGAACAAGAAATGCGTTTGTCGATTTATTCAGTCAAATATAAGGCAACGTGAAGTGGTGAAGCTGGAATTGCGTTACCTCCCTTTGATGTAATGAAATGCTTCAACTTATTAAAATAACTCATATACTTGATGTTCGTTCTGTCACTCCTTGAACCCGCCAAAAAGTTCGCCATCTTGTCCAACAGATCACCGAATACGTCACTATCCAATCCACTGGTGCTTAACTCAGTGGTGGATCCAGGACTTCCTAAATGGGGGGGCACAACTAATTATAATTATATAAAACTTTTTAAATGCATTATTTTAATCATATAATGACATGAAATTAACATTTGTCTTCACTATCAAAGATGTTTGGCAGATCAATTGAATTAAAAAGATAGCATTTACTGATCTAAGATAAACCTTTCAAAAAAACAACAACGATATCTTGCCGGTTTGGGGAATCGAACCAGGGTCTACGGATAAACCGGCTAAGTCCTTAACCACTAGTCCACCTTAGACACTGATATACAAGCCGTAGAATAAATGCTATATGAACCTACCAGGTACAGTATATTGATTGCACACAACGATACAGTAGGTACTTTGAATGTCATTGTCATTTAAGTTAACTGAAGTAAAAACAACTTGACAACAAATCACAAAAAGGGTTTCAAATAAATTATTATATATTAATTTACAAAGGCTCTAGCATAATTCCGAGAACTAGACGATAATTAAGGCCGAAATGGAAAGTTTTAAGGCGGCAACGTTTTGAATTTAAACTTTTGTTAAATGCACGTCATGCACACACGTATATTGTTGTCACACAATGACATTATTAAAAGCAATGACGAACATGTAATGTGCACATGTTAACAGTTTAAAACAAATTATATTTCTGGCATATGGTATATTCTGAAAACAGTAAACTTACGTGTATAACTGCAGCCATATTTGTCTACTTTTGATCAGCTGTCTGTGTAAAATGCGGCGCCGATTTTTTATTATCAAATGTTCGGGCCCCGATGTCATTATCAAGAGACTTTTTTTGTGTCGTATACTATTTTATACTCGATAATCAGGTTCAATTGTTTATTTGCTTAAATTCTTATATAAAATATAATTTATTATATATTTAATATATATTATCACAATTTAATTGTGACAAAACAATTTATTTATACAGTCAAATGTGCCCCAAAAACATAACTTGCCGGCCCGCTGGGGGGGGGGGGCACGGGCCCTCTGTGACCCCCCCGGTAGAGACGCCACTGTAACTCGTTCTGGATACCCTCTCTCAGGTTTAGGCCTGCGAAACATAAACATACATGAGTTACGTAAATCTCAAAGCCACAAATCCAAATTTAAGCGGCCTGTCGTCAAAAATCCCGTTTCTTCCGCGTCTCCGCCTTGTGAGACAACCAGGTTGAAAAACAATACAATCATGTACAAAAACGGCCTTTTCGCCGTCACTCTGAAAACAAATTGACCAAAACGGAGCCGATTTCCACATAGGAACTAACAATGTTGCTTTACACTGTTCTTTCTTTATCTTAATTATCTTAATAATGCAGTCATTGATCAATCTCGGTGGAGGAACTAGCCAATTGTTCTCTCCCGACCATTGTACACTGAAAGCGTCAACAGACGTAGTACCCGGACACCAGTATTTTGAATTAAAATTGGCACATTTAGCATTGTAGCTGCATGCAAAACGACCACATGTATGCGGTCCCCATACACGTTATAAGTCATTAAAACAAATTGCTTAATAGACCAGTCATCACTATCCGTACACCTTCTCAGAAAAACAGCTTCAGTATTGTTTTCCCGAGGTACCCACTTTGGGACGAGTGTAATATTGTGCGTGTTACATACATTGTCAACATTCAAGGCAATATAATGCAAATAAGGCATTTTACTGCCAACCCTCTAAATGCTAGGCACATTTTTATTTTCTGAATTGGCAATGATCTCACGCCCTTCCAGGCAGCCAACTGAGCTATGTAAAACTCTATATACAGCCTCAAGCTCTCTAAAAGTCGAGCTTAAACCACTCTCAGTTTCAGACCAACAACCTACTACGACGCTGTCTTCAATACCTTCAATATAACCACCAAACCCAGCTCCACTGGCGTCACAAAAGACGACTGCTTGATCGCTTACAACAGGCACCTCGATCGTGTTATCGGGCTCTTACTTGCCACAATTTAATCTCTTTATATTTGACTGCCAAAACAACATTTCGTCAAAAGCCACACTACTCACCATGACACGAGCGTTCCAAATAGCACGACATAGTACACATTGATACAGTGACCTTGACCTTAGACGCACATGAGGCCCAACAGCACTTTGCATTGATATCAACTGACCAATAAGACGTGCGATTAAACGTACTGGAAAAGTTGTCTTGCCACTTGCGATTTTTGCAATCAAATCACTCAAAAGATCCAGCATGCTCTTAACACCACTCAATGCTAACAACAAACGTACCTTCTAACGTGTTCCAAACGTAACCAAGCCACGTAATAGACTGACACGGCTCCCAATGACATTCGTCCTCCGCAATCAAAAACCCAAAACTTACTAGATCTCTCTGAAAGAAGTTTGATGCAGAAACTGCATTCTCGTAAGTTGTTGCACAACCTAGACCGTCATCAAGAAATAAAACAGTTTTATGGCCTAAACTTCTCCATTTTGTAATCAGAACTAGTACCTTAGGAAATATGAATCCTGCAGGTGATATTCCGTAAGCAAGCACGTTATAGTCGAAGTATTTTCCGTTCCAACAGAATCCTAGAAAAGTTCTATATTCATGAAAAATCATGATATGGTGATATGCTCTGCGAATATCAAATGCAAACAAGTAATGCAACATCTCCCTTAAAGAACATTCCTTTAGCAACTGACTGATCTTCAAAACAACATTTATACATGAAAAGCTCTGGGTTTATATGGCGACAATCAAGCACTAACCGTGGCTTACCTTTCTTGCAAAATGCAACTGTCAACGTATTTTTCACAAAAGGAAATTCGCTAACCTCAGATATACAACCTTTTTTCCAGTAGTGTTTTGATTTCACTGGTCACGAACGATGCATCGTCTAATGCAGATTTGTTATTATTTAAAAAGACAGATTTAGGAATCTCTCGAAAAGGTAATTAGTCAACAACATATTACAACATCTAAAATATACTCGTTTGCATCCGCTTCTTTCCAATGTGTATAGCAAAAATGTAACCTACCAACCGGTGAATCAACTGAATTTACTTTTTTCAATTCTCTGAAATTTTCTACAACAGAATTCAACAAAGATCTACTTGTCTTATTTTCCTTTTGTAATGGTGCACCCACGTCAGGCACCACAACCTTACATTCCGCTCGCCAATGTCCCGAACGCCCGCACTGGAAGAAGAGGCCCGGACGCCTCGCCTGTGTACCACCGCCACCGACCACGGCACAGGTATCGTAGAAGTTGTCCTGCTTCTTACGTCGACGTTGTCCGATGAAGGAACTCCGTGATACGGCGCGAAACGCCGACAACGTGACATCCGCTCTTGACGTAACTTCCGGTCCGCTTTCATCTGGGCCTTGAAGATTTTCTTCTCGTCATCCGAGTCTTTTGCAGGAGGGTGAGCCTCATACTCTTGGACAACTTTCCATCCACTATCAGAGGAATCTGCAAGCTTAATCATTTTTGTCTGTGAGATAAAATGTCCATACCCTCTGAAATATTCCTGTGCGCCTCGGCCACGAGTTCCGCGGAGTGATTACTCAATGAGTCCTGGAGATAGCCGTCAGCTTCTTTCAATTTGCCAAGAATTTTCGCGTTGACCTTATGCTGTTCTTCATTTCCCTTCCGCCAGAAAGAAAAAGACTCGTGCTGGGCTAGATTCTCTTGTATCGAAGAAAGCTGAGCTTGAGAAACGTGTTGCCTGTCCGAAATACGCTTTTCAAAAGCATCCAATTAATTTGTAATAATGTTTTCTAAATAAGATAAAATGTTATTTTCTTCCATGGCTGCACGACCTTCAAAACTAGAAATTTAGGTTACGAAGTGAACTGAGTGAATTCGACTGGTAGAATGACTCTACACGCTAATATACCATTAGACAACAGCTACCTCCAGCCGGCCAATCATAGGCCTGCAAAAGTGTTTGATAAATCTCACACACAACTGTTTTTCTGTCGGATATTTCAACTTGTAAATCTCGTGCAAATCGTGCCACCTACTTACATGACGTTACAAGGACGTTCTTAATACTACAGAAATGTTTGTTTCCTGTGCTTTCCTGACATTTTTCTCATACAAATGTATGGTATTCGACTGAGAAACAAGCAATACACTTTCTGTTGTCTAAGTCGGATAGATCACGAGTAGCTGTTTGATATGGAATTATCAACTCGCTACGCTCCCTGATAAATTCCATATCTAACGGCTACTCGTGATCTATCAGGCTACTATATCCTATACATATAGCACGAAATCCTCGTGCAAGACTGACCACTATTGTATTAAAATACTATCATTTCGCCAAGACACATACTAACGAAACGCGTGAAATGAATATTATATGTCTTTGCAATAACGTCATCACAGAATATGTGTCAATACGTGCTTAATAAATAAATATGGCTATAAATCTGTCAAGGTCAAATCAGGGGCATTAATGTTTGCGAAAGCTCTTGTTAATCGCCATTTGTTTATTACATGGAATATTTTAAACATTTTAGATCATTGGCCAAAATGTACGACATTCTTGCATTTAACCTTGAATTGTGACTAGTTGTATTCATTACGTCTCCTAAAAGATATGATTGTAAACGTGTCTGCCCCTGCCAAAGTTGTAAGTTCGAGCACCAATATGGTACATTTTACTGGCCCCTAAAAATGGACACAGTACTAACTTCTTATCAAGGACATGTGTACTCAAGGGTGTTTTATTTCAGCTTATAAAATGAACTTAAAAGTGATGACCCCTAGGCCAAAAACGCCACCTGGACAGGAATAGTTAAGTTTCATAATTGAGATTCAACAACATGAGCATGTGCATTTTAAAAAAACAACACCATTCAGACAGTTTAAGTTATGTCAGCCTAAAGATTTTTCAGTGCATTTTTAACATGACTTTTGTAAGAACAAGTGAAATGTCAAACAAATCTGCGATGCACAATTTCCCATGTTAACCAACATTCCTATGAAAATTCATAAGTATAGTTACAACACTCTTAGAGCCACATGTGACACAATATTTTTACTTTTGAGCGACAAAGTGAAATGTCAGACTCATTGCAGGAACACAATTGCCCATACTGACCAACATTCCTATGTTTCATGTGTGTAGGTACAATACCTTTGGAGCTACATGCATCACAATAATTTGTGATGTAACCTTCCGAAATGTGACGTTCGCAACTCCTATAAATATGTAGATCTCTCTCTGGTGGTACAGTTAGCACAAGTTAACAACAAAGAGTGTTTATATAATGTACAATGATTTATTTTATGATTTTCTTTATGGAAATAAAATTGTCTATTACAGCAAAATACAGGTACATATGCTTCATGGAACATCCAACTAAAGTTTGTAACTGATTGGAACATACAAATTAAACTAGTTTAATATAGAAATGGTTTTGAGGTAATCCATCCATCATTAAGCAAAAAATAATCTACTGGTAAAGTTTTATTTTAAAGTGACAAAATGTTAAGTTTGAATGTTTATTAAAGTTTACACTAAGAGCTTTTTTATATAGATCTGTCATTTTAGGAACAACTAAATAAAACTGCTATTTAATCATAGTTAAAAACTTGTTTAATTACCTTTCAATAATATCATAATAAACAAGAGATGTTTGTCAAACATTATGCCCCCCCTGAGCGCCATGTTGTCAGGATTATATGGACAATTGAATGAAACATGCATGGACCGAAATGACAGCTGATTTGTTGCTGTTTTAAGATTATGACCATTAAAGTGTGAGGATAAAGTGTGTTATGACCGTCATGACCTTTGACTCTATGAACTCAAAATCCAGAGTCATCAACTGGTCACCAGAAACCTAAATGTCAAGTTTGAGGGCCATGGGTGCAGGCATTGTCAAGTTATCACAAGACAAGTTTTTTTCGTTCCAGGTCACTGTGATCTTGACCTTTGACCCGATGACCCCTTAAATCATAAGGGGTCATCTACAAGTCAGATGCAACTCCAAGTCAAGTTTTATGGCCATGGGTTCAGGCATTGTTGAGTTATCACTCGGACAACCTTTTACCATTCAAGATCACTGTGACCTTGACCTTTGGCTCTATGAATCCTAAAATCAATAAGGGTGATCTACTGGTCAGGCTTAACACCCATGTCAAGTTTAATGATCATATGTTCAGGCATTGTTAAGATATCAGTGGGGGAAGATTTGTTAACTTTTTTGCGTTAAAAGGTTACTGTGACATTGACCTTGGCCTGATGACCCCCAAAGTCGATAGGGTTATTTACTGGGCAGGCCCAACCTTCATGTCAAGTTTGATGACCATAGGTCCAAGAATTGTCGAGTTTGCTTTCAAGGTCACTGTGATCTTGACCTTTGACCCCTAAAATCAATAAGGGTCATCTACTGGTCAGGCCCAACCTCCATGTCAAGTTTGAGGGCCATGGGTGCAGGCATTGTTGAGTTATCACTTGGACAACCTTTTATCATTCAAGGTCACTGTTACCTTGACCTTTGGCCCAATGACCCCTAAAATTAATAGGGACAATCTTCTGGCCAGGCTCAACCTCCAAATCAAGTTTGAGGGCCATGGGTGCAGCCATTGTCAAGTTATCACTCGGATAACCTTTTACCATTCCAGGTCACTGTGACCTTGACCTTTGGCCCAATGACCCCTTTAATCAATAAGGACCATCTTCTGGCCAGGCCCAACCTCCAAGTCAAGTTTGAGGGCCATGGGTGTAGGCATTGTCGAGTTATCACTCGGACAACCTTTTACCATTCCAGGTCACTGTGACCTTGACCTTCGCTCAGATGACCCCCAAAAACCATAGGGGTCATCTCCTGGTCAGGCCAATTCTCCAAGTCAAGTTTGAGGGCCATGGGTGCAGGCATTGTTGAGTTATCAATCGGACAACCTTTTACCATTCAAGGTCACTGTGACCTTGACCTTTGGCCCAATGACCCCCAAAAACAATAGGGGTCATCTACTGGTTAGGCCCAACCTCCAAGTCAAGTTTGAGGGCCATGGGTGCAGGCATTGTTGAGTTATCACTCGAACAACCTTTTACCATTCAAGGTCACTGTGACCATGACCTTTGGCCCAATGACCCCCAAAAACAATAGGGGTCATCTACTGGTCAGGCCCAACGTCCAAGTCAAGTTTGAGGGCCATGGGTGCAGGCATTGTTGAGTTATCACTCGAACAACCTTTTACCATTCAAGGTCACTGTGACCTTGACCTTTGACCCATTGAGCCCAAAAAACAATAGGGGTCAGCTACTGGTCAGGCCCAACCTCCATGTCAAGTTTGAGGGCCATGGGTGCAGGCATTGTCATGTTATCACTCTGACAACCTTTTACCATTCAAGGTCACGGTGACCTTGACCTTTGGCCTGATGACCCCCAAAAACAATAGGGGTCATCTACTGGTCAGGCCCAACCTTCATGTGAAGTTTGATGACCATACGTCCAGGAATTGTTGAGTTATCACTCGGACAAGCTTTGGTCTACCGACGGACCGACCGCCCGACATGCCTGTGCAAAGCAATATACCCCTCTTCTTCGAAGGGGGGCATAAAAAGTCATTATGGTGCTATTCAAAAAATGTAATCCACGCAAAAATAATATATGGTTAATCAATATGAATTAAAAATAAAAATAATCTAAAATGCACTAACACATATTTGCATCCTAATGATGGATGGTTTTCCTTATAGATGATCACATGTATCAGACTAACTTGAATAACTTGTTGCATAATAGTTCTGGTTACAGTACAATTCACAGCTAAAAAGTTACTCTATGCATATTATTTTATACAAAAAAACAATGAAACATAATGAAACAAGAGGCCAAAAAGGGCCTATGCTCTACTGGCATGGCTTTTGTGGTCATATCAATCCAGAGCATGTATGTATGGGTAAAAGGCAACAGACATATAGTTTATGTTTTGTGTTTGGGTTACCTGAAAACGTAGCACGTTCAACATCTGAGCCCAGAAAGTATTGTAAGCAGATTAGTTGCATGAACTATTTTAATATGTGCCAAGTAAAAGTCATCTGACAAAAAAAAAATGCTTTCAAAACTGTACTCATAGTAAAAATTTCTGTAGTTTTAAACGTTAAAATAAAAGCGCCGCAATGCGACGAAACCAGGATTTTGTTATGGGCAATCAGAAATTATAGCCAATTAATTTGTTGTATGACTTTATCTTTACTTTTATCAAAAAGAGACATAACTGAAAATTACTCTAATTAAGTTTCTTATGTGTAAAGAGACGTAACTGAAAATTACTCTAATTAAGTATCTTATGTGTTTAGTTTCGCTTCAACATTCATACTAAGTCTCATGTGAATATCTTTTACCTACTTTTTTAGCATATGACAATGATTTAACTTTCTGCAAGCCAACATCACTGAATACCAATGACAATTTATTTTTACAAAGCAAAATGTTTAATCTGATTATTAACACTTTTATAAAATGCAAATGTCAATTTCAATGTAAATTCACTGTTTGCTGAGCAATATTTGAGAAAATGGCTTTACATATTTAAAATCATATTCAATGATAACACACTCTTATTTTGTCAAGCCGATTATATTAAAGATGTTATATAACATTTCAAAATTGCCCTTTCTGAGTCTGAGTCTAAAACTCAGAGTCATGATGATAGTGAACACAGACCCTGCTTCACTTCAAAGGCATGCATGTTCTTGTAAAATATTCTCAAAAAATCAGTTGTCTGCTTTTTGAAAAAAACCTTAAGTTTTTAACTTACACTCAACAAATCAAGTACCTTGACCTTCTTCCCCACCCTCAAAAGCATGTTCAATTTGCAGCTTCATATAAGCTATATTCACACTAAGATTCATCACTATCCATCAATTCTAACTAAGTTGTTGGGCAGAAAAACATTTTTCTATTTTTAGAAACAGTGACCTTGATCCCGCCTCCCAAGCTAGCTCTTCACATAAGCTACCTTCGCTCTAAGTTTCATCAATATCTATCAATGCTAACTAAAGTTATTGGGCAGAAACCATTATTCTATTTTAAGTTACAGTGACCTTGACCATTTTTCTATTTTAAGTAATCGTGACCTTGACCTTAGCCCCTCCCCACTCAAAAGCAATCCCAAGCTAGCTCTTCACATAAGCAACTTGCACACCAAGTTTCATCAATATCGGTCAATGCTTACTAAAGTTATTGGGCAGAAACCATTTTTCTATTTTAAGTAACAGTGACCTTGACCTTAGCCCCTCCCCCCTCAATAGCAATCCCAAGCTAGCTCTTCACATAAGCTACCTACCCACCAACTTTCGTCAATATCTATCAATCCTAACTAAAGTTATTTGGCAGAAACCATTTTTCTATTTTTAGTAACAGGCGACCTTGACCTTTGCCTCACCCCCTCAAAAGCAATCCCAAGCTAACTCTTCACATAAGCTACCTACACACCAAGTTTCATCAATATCTGTCAATGCTAACTAAAGTTATTGGGCAGAAACCATTTTTTTATTTTAGGTAACAGTGACCTTGACCATTTTTCTATTTTAAGTAATAGTGACCTTGACCTTAAGCCCCTCCCCACTCAAAAGCAATCCCAAGCTAGCTCTTCACATAAGCAACTTACACACCAAGTTTCGTCAATATCTATCAATGCTAACTAAAGTTATTGGGCAGAAACCATTTTTCTATTTTTAGTAACAGTGACCTTGACCTAAGCCCCACCCCCCTCAAAAGCAATCCCAAGCTAGCTCTTCCCATAAGCTACCTACACACCAAGTTTCATCAATATCTATCAATGCTAACTAAAGTTACTGAACAGAAACCAATGTTTGACGCCGGCCCGCCCGTCCGCCCAACGACAACCTCATTCTTATAACCCGGTTTTCGTTGAAAACCTGGTTAACAAGAACAAGTAGACCTCAGTACAGAGCTAGGTACCTAAAAAATATTGAAAAGGAAATATACAGTTTGTCTGTTATTGTATTTAAGTACAAGAGCTTGTCTATATATAACAAAATTAGACAGATATTCACTGTCAGATGCCATATAAAGTAGTGATTAAATTAGATGCTTTCTGGGCTTGCTCAAAATCTGGGTTTTATACAGAAAGGCTGTGTTCAAGGTAATGCCATGTAGTAGAACATGAATTAGGGCTTGTTCATCCAAAAGACTAATTTCGATGACTTATAAAGTGATCAGAATTTTGAGTAGTTGTTTTCATGTTTGCTTTACTGGACAATAATATCTGTGTGCTAATGTCTCAACCAACAGGATCGTCAGATTCATTTCTGAGTTAATCATATATAGGGCTTCAAAACAAAACCACCCTACAAAGTTTTGTCATAGATTGAATTTATACAGTGATTTATTCAGCAATTTACTCCCCATCCCCAATGGGTAGTGTAGAGACATTCAAGCCAACACTTAAGTATTCTTAGGTCACTACATGTATTTTGATAAGTTCACTATCCATGTGTTTTAACATGCCTATAAAACATCTTGTATCAGAGTTTATGTTGTAGGTTTAGGGTGGGTTCTCCACATCTGCGCCCAAGTCTAACTGTCGAAACTTGTCAAAGTTGTAAAAACACGCCCGCACTACTCTTCGTCCAAAGTACCTTCCGTTCAGGTCAATAATTGCTGGAAATACAAACAAATAATATTTAAAAATGTACTTTTACTCCCAAATAAGATGTACCGCAAACAATACAATTGTTTAGGTTACCAAAAAGGATGGATACTTCTGGTTCTAATTAAGTTTAATTTGAAAGAGAGGTGCAGAAAACATGGTATTTCTACCTTATGAGACAATAGTTGATCACTGTAAGTATATGTAGGACCCACCAGTCATTAAACATTTGTGCGTTTTCTGCTATTAAATACACAGTTACAATCTTGTTATCAGGAATTTATATTTTCCACAAATGCATTATTTAGAAAGTAGCTTTATCCCTTAAATTTTATATATGTTATACATGTGTATATATTGATTTTAAATGTCACTTTAAAAGCAAACATTTAATATTTACAAATAAAATATGTTATGGAGAAACCATCATGGTGCAAAGAATCATGTCTTTACAAATGTAAACTTTGAAGGTTTTTAACCATCTTTACATATTTCTTCACAGAAACCCCAACTGCGGAACCAGTCAGTCATCTAATATTTGTGTGTTTACAGCTATTAAAATAAATGGTTACAAATTGTTATCAGTAATGAAAGCTTTGACAATTTTCTTTTTTTCTTGCATTTTTATCATCTGGTGTCTAGCCCCTTTAATTAAGAGCACCAGAATTTGGTTTCTTTTTAGGAAAGCTACTGAAATCAACTAGTAGTAACTGTTACCTTTGATCGCTGAGTCGATCCTGTCAAACTCCACAAATACTCTAACAGACTCATCTTCAGTGGTGTCAGGCATCTGGAAAACAATATCAAAGCTTACATCATGAAGTTGACACTAAGACTAAGGCAGTGGTCTAAATAAGCACAAGACCTGCACTTGCAAAATACTTTCCAGGCTTCCCCAAACTCTGGATATTAAAGCTGCACTTTCACAGATTGACAGGTTTTTTTTAGTTTTTATCTTTGTCAATGCCTTTAATTCAGTCATAAAAGATAACTCACAATAGAACAAGTCTCAATAGTTTGAAAATTGCTAAAAAAACTCAATTTAAAAGGCTTTTAGCCATAAAATATATATTTTCGAAAGTAAATTTGAATAACTGCGATCTGATATTTAGTCTTGTATTACTGGTTTCCAGAGATTTACGCAAAATTAGGCTCATTTCAAGACAAAAAATTAACAAAGTTGTCAAAACAGTCTGTGAGAGTGCAGCTTTAAATAGCAAGGAAATTGAAACTTTCGATACCAGGAACTTGTCTCATTTCAATGACTGCCATCTAACACAAGCTATTTTATCCAAAGGCTTTCAAGGTTATTTTTTTCTGAAAATGCTTCACATTGATTTCGAAGAAGTAGTAACAAATTCGCTTATCTTGTAATACAAGATTATTGTACAACTAGAAATGTAACCCATACATGTGGTCTGTCTGTACAATCAAGCTACAGCGCTCTTTAATGGTCCTTCGACATAACCTGTGACACGTTAACTTCACCCTATTTATTATCATCCTAAAGAAATCCATCCCATAAGCACTTTGTAAAATCTCTTCGTCGTGCAATAAATAGATAATAATCTTTACACATACAAGGCGAGGCTTAAAGCTATACACTCAGAGATTAACCGTTCTGACAACTTTTTAGTTATTTTTTGTCTTGGAATGAGGCTCTTTTTTCGTTTATGTCTGGGATATAACTTTTTGTTACCAGTCTTATATCACTGGTTTCCAGACATGCACAAAAAAATGACTCATTCCAAGACAAAAAATAAAAAATCTGTCAAAACTATTGATCTGTGAAAGTTCAGCTTTAAGAACTGGTGTTTAGAGTATGTTGAATATGTACCCACCTCGAATATGAGACACTTGATGACCTTGCCATACTTTCCACACTCCTCTAATGTCTCCCCCTCCAAATCACCATCAACCTCCCCCGGGCCTACCATGTTCTGAAAACAAAATGGGAAAACCCTTAGTAAATCCTTTGCAAAATCAGACCCTCACAGAATCATTCATAGAATAAATTGGTAGAAATAGTTTTAAATTCTGGTAATGTTTTTTTTTTAATTGTAAATATATATTTGACAAATCAAAGGTTAATATCTGGCCTTTCTGAGAACAAAATGGAAAGGCTTTTTTTTGTTGTTTTAAATAGCTAACATATGATGCTGACAATAACAGCCACTGTTCCTTAATTTTTGTGTTATATTTCACGACTTAAAAATGAAAATATTCATACAACAATGACAGGACAAAAATTACCCTTAGCAGTACGACTTTTGTTGGATTTCTTAATACATTGGCATTAGTTTGAACCTCTCTCGGTGTATCTGAAATTAGTACATAAATATCATACCATCAACCATCCCTTTATACTTAAATTTACAATATACGTAAACTATATTCATTTACTTGGAATGAAACTTTCAATTTCATTATTTTCTCTGACAATTAAATTCCGATACACTGAAAAATACTTAATACTGAAACTCCTTAATTTACGATACATTTCATGCAAAATCATCTATGAAGACACCTGTGGAACTAAATGCCAAATGGTTACATGTCAAGCCTGTTTAAGGTGCCTTTGACTCAAATATACTGCTCTTCTATGCACTTGCAACACAGATTAACACGGTGTTGAACAAAACATGTACCTGCAAACCAGACCCCAGCATAGTGAGCCTCTATTGAAAGTGTTTTTTTTAATCCTATAATGCATAGTCAAGATACAGTCTGGATAAGAAAAATTTAAACCTTAGACTTTTATCATTGAAGTGCAGACCTGCGTCTAGTAAGCGACATGCCGCCTCATCATTGTGAACTTTCATGGCAAGTAATTTGAAATCCTACAATGCATGGTCAAAATACAGCCAGGACAAGGATCATTTTAACTTTTGACCTCTAACCTTGACCTTTGAAGTACAGACCTGGGTCTTGTTCATCACATGGCATCTGATTACCGGTATGGTGAACCTTTGTGGCTAATTTTTTGAAAATCCAATGATGGTCAAGATACAGACCAGACAAATTCATTCTTGACAGATAGACACACTTACAGACACACTCACGCATGCATTCAGATACAGGGAACTGCCCATGTGAAAACTGTGTCCTGCTCACTACAAGCAGGCTCAACAATAAAATGATATTACACAAATAACTAACCTTCTTTGTATGTATACTTTTTATATACCATGGTTTACCATTTTGGAGATATAATTTTACCATTTTTAGCTACTACATGTACGCATAATGTTTACTGAACATAGTATACCTTTCGGCAGATCTCTCTCATGTATAATCTTGCTCATGCCTTGCTCAGACTTGCCAAGTCCCTGACCTTCCTTGTAACCATACCTTGGCATGATCTTTGAAGCCACTGAAAGCCTGAAAAACAATCATACATTTTCATGATAGTCTGGTAGCAGAGTTTTATTACCAGGAATTTCTTCCAAAACTCTCCATTACGTTTCAAACAAAACTATAAAAAAATTGTTTATGCATTTTCATGGTTTAGATATTCAAGTACTTTCACTCAATAAAAGAACTATTTAAGTGTTTCTGTTTAATTCAAGCACTTTTCAAAGTCTTTGCGAACCATACACTATTATATAGATAGGTCAACCATGCACACTTATTATGTATTATACCTTTAATACATAAATGTGTCCCTTATTTGAATATATAAGTTGATTGGTTTGTTTATCAATTTTATGACTTAAGCAAATCTATCAAACCGGTTTTCTTAAACTGAGGGCTATTCCATTTAAACATATACCCCACGGGGGGAAGGCACTTTTAAACTAGACCTCCCTCCAACAGAAGCAAATTAACCGTTTGGGGGTCCTACCTCTATTTGTTGTTATAGATCCGGAATAACCCCCTTCAGAAGCGATTTAAAATTTACAAGTATAAAAGGTTAAAAAAATTAATTCACTGATCTTACATTAGGCTTTTATGGATGCTGTTAATGATGATACAGATATTGAACCATTTCTGTTTTAATTCACATTTTCCCAAGATTTGAAGAGTTACTATCATTTTAATTTCACTCTCTAAAGTCACTGTGTTTTATGTTTTAAACTATTTTGTTCCTGAAGATACATTGAAATCATTGATGTACTGTTATAGGAAGACTCACATGGCACATCTCCAGTCCATTTGTCAAACAGAACATGATTTTAACTTTTTTGAACATACCCTTTAACCTTTTTTCAGAAATTGGCAAAAGCTCTCATCAAACCTAATGATGCATTAGAAATTGATGTGAAATACAATTTAATGATTCAACAGTAACACTTCTTATATCATTAATTTTGATAAGAATAAGATTATAATTTATGCCATGAACTCTTTGTTTGCTGTGCAAAATTAAATAGCATATTTATCATGTTTGAAGCAAGTTGATCTGTCTATCCTAAAAATAATAATTGGAAAACAAACACAACATGGTTAGACGGATTTGTAATTTATTGAAAGATCTCGTAAAATTATTGTTTATAGTATAAAACAATATGTTACGCATTATGAATATTATTATTGAATCATTGTACCTGTAATATTAATTATTATAATAATAGAATTATAAGTACTTAAAACATAGTCTGAGAAACACAACCAATGAATGGGAATCTAACCAATTATCGCTGTCCAATTTACAGTAGCTGTGCAACAAAAGAGGTTCATTTATTAATCGCTGTCCAATCAACACTTATGGTCAAACCAACACTTTCAATCACTTAATAGTTGTTGAAACAACACTCGTGGTCCAATCTATAAGTATAGCCATCTAGAAACAATAGTTGTCCAACCAACAGTTGCAGTTCAAACATCACTGGCAGTCCATTACACTTGCTGTCCATCCAGCAGTCCAGCCAACAACGGTTGTCAGACCAACACTTACAGTCCAACTATCTATAGGTGTTTTACCAACACTCATGGTCCAACCAAAATAGCAGTCAAATAAACGAAAGCTGTCCAACCAACAGTAGCCTGTCGACCACCACTGGTTATCCATCACTATCTGCTTGCAGTCCTGGGTGTACTAGCAGCCAAACCAATTCTAATGGTGATCTTGATGGAAGTAATGTTCTCAAAACATAACATCAGCATATTTGAATCATATCTGTAAATAAAAGGAAGGGAAATTAATAGCAGAAGTGTTTCGTCTATTTGATTTAAAAACCACAACAACAATAATCAAATAAGATTAGGAACAGCATATATTTTTCAGAACAGTTTACCCCACCCACCACAACCTCCTGTCTAGGTAGATAGTCAAGCGAATAAAATCTTATGTTATGCATATCGTATCTCTATGATGTATTATATCTCAGTGAAATGCCATATATAATGAGAAAATATAATCCATAACAAACCTGGGGTGGTAATTTATCCGATTTTAGCCCTGTTATTAGACTTCATTTCAACCCGAAAAGAAACCGGAAGTTCCTATGCCGCAAAGGATTATGGTATATTGAGAAGTTGCTATCAAGGAATAAAACAGAAGTATTACGCAAAGTATAAACAATTCAATGGAGGTAACACGAATTAATTGTTCGATCGGTCTGAAGGGATTTTCACCCTTACGTCATATGCAATTTAATTCTTAAATTTCGACACCCCCCATCAGAAGCAAATTTCACAGTTCAGGGCTTTTTCTGCCCAATTTGGGAAAAAGACCCTAGACATTTTGGGAAATTTTGCGTCGTGAAAATGCCGAAATTGGGAAATTCTACAGTTAAAAGAAAAAGCTGTCTAGTCTCCAGCAAATCAGGAAATTTTCCTTTAAAGGACCCAAAATGGCTGAAATATCAATCCTTGGGTGTAAATATCTATTGCAATAAATTGATCATGACAGATAATATTTCATACAGATATCTGAATGTGATGAAAATCAATGATTTTCGAATTCAATTATCAAAAAAAATTACATTACATAATTGATATGATGTTGAAAATGATCCAGTACATGTAAAAAGACTTTCTGAAATTTTTTTTTTTTTTTTTTTTTAATGTTGATTGGGATTTTTTTCTGAAGATTGGGAAAAATATCTTATATTTTGCTTTGGGAATGGGTCCGATAGTCGGACCCGTGGGTACTATAAAAAAAAGCCCTGCAGTTTGGCAACCACCTACACATGCAAATTAGTGAAAAAGACACCCTACCATATATGATGAAAAAAATTCATACGGGCATTTTATCTTCGCCCGTGGGCAAGGTAAGAATTTCTAGCCTGATTAAATTATTGGATCTACTTATCCGAGGTGGGAGAAATCTCTCTTGTTTAAAGTCTTTTTTCAAAGCAAACTATTGCTTTCTGACGTAGCATATATGACCCAATTTATCACATGGTATACGCACACTGTTAAAGTAGAATTTCAAAGCAAAATATTGCTTTCCGACATAGCATATATGACCCAATTTATCACATGGTATACACACACTGTTAAAGTAGAATTTCAAAGCAAAATATTGCTTTCCGACATAGCATATATGACCCAATTTATCACATGGTATACACACACTGTTAAAGTAGAATTTGGAAATGCACTATGTAGTAAAGTGGAGACTAATTTTCATTTTAGTGACATAAGCATAATTTAACAAAGCTAATCTATGTATAATCACACATACTTAATATACAATTTAAATCCATTGTAAGCTCCATAACATTAGTACTTAAATTGAAATCTCGAAGATTATGATTTTGATTAAAAACTAATTATGACCTACCATAATTACGACCTTCTCCAGTCTTCAGGGAAATGGGATGTCTCGGTACCTCAGACCCATTGTTTGCCCCCACTTGTTTACAAGTCTCCACATTTTTTGGTCCTTGGGACATGTCAGGAATGTCAAAGCCTGTTGGACCCACGGGGATAATTGTAGTACTGAACTTGAAGCCCTGATCTAGCAACCTTTTGTTGTCTGAAATTGAAATAAAAAAGAATTTAGCTTAAGATAAACAGTTTCTGAAAAAGAAGATAAAAAAGTGCATAAAAACTAAGAGCCATTTTAAGATGTTGCAAGTATTTTAATTAAACCAACATTTGGCTATACTGTCTTACAAATATTCTTGAAATGTATATAAATATATACATACATATATTTACATTTCAAGTTAAAATTTGTAATTATTTTCAAATTATGGCCAAACTCAGGTTTTGAAATGTTAACAGTAACAACAATGTTTACACCTAAGGCTATGACAATACCGCAACTTCTTGGAATAACAGACAAAGAGACAAGCCAATAACAATACCATTTTTAAGCTTCTCTAGCTCCTCTTTTAGTTGGTTTTCCCTCTTCTCATGGTCCTCTTTTAGCTTTTCAATTTCCTTCTCATGGTCCTCTTTTAGCTTTTCAATTTCCTTATCTCTCTCCCCAAGCTTCTCTTGTGTCTCGTCAAGCTTTTTGCTGAAAAAAAAGGAAAATCTAGTCAACACATTTTTTCACTCAAATTCATGCACAACATGAAAAAATTAAGGTAATTGATAAAGACAATACAATTCAGAGGCTCAAATTGAGTATTCAAAGACATAACATACATTCAAGTGTATCAAATATTTAAAGACCAGATAGTCCTGTTTAACAGAAGTAAGAATAAATATTGCACATGGATCATTGGATTCAAACAGTGTTATTGTTTACGAATTATAAAATAGGTCAAGCACAATGGGAGAGTCACAACTTTTAACTAATATATGCAAAATAAATAAGAATTATGATATTTTAACGAATTTGTTTAAGCATAGCAGATACCATTTTACACATATTAAAAAATACCTTTTTATTAGTTGTGTTTACCAACTGTTCAAGTTTATATTTGTTTGGATGTCTGTTAAAATATGGTTATATATTTGCTTACCGTACGTTCGTTAAAACAAATAAAGCAAAAGAAAATATACTTTGCAGCCATAACATCATGTTTATGGAAAGAAACAAAAAAGGCAGTCAGAATAACAAGCTCTGTAACAATGCAGAGTTTCTTTTTAACCACAAGGTTCCTGATTTGGAAAAATGTGTCATTTTGACTATTAAAATTGGGAATTCCTATTTTGCCTAAAATTTGAACAAGAATGCTTTAACAAAGAGAGGCAGAAAAAAAATAAAACAATTAGTGAATACACCAATTCTTCCCTACCAGCCATGGGTTGGAGATGCAAACTTTATTGTATTATTTTATTCCCAAATAAAACTGGAAACTTACTTTTCTCTTTTGGGAAAAAATGATAAGTTTTAGCATTGGGAATACATGTGTAGGGCCAGAATTGGTCAGAAAAAACAAACACTGTCTTACTTCTCCTGGTTTGTTTTTCTCTTTTTGCGACCCATGATGGACCCACTGAAAAAGTACATAACAAAAAGTTAAGAATGTTGTTAGAATTATTACTTGATCTTTGAATTTTCAATACATCAGTAACTGTTGCATGAGGGAACTACATTGGGATGTGCAATATTATCGATGTGGATATTAGGATATAGAGTGTTGATATGTATCGATATACATCAGCAGAATATCAATATTTTTCGTGTTCTATTCATATGTAAAGGCATTTAAAGAACTTGTCGACCAGATTCAGCAGTGTGTGAACAAAACATCCACTAGTATAATAATAGTATGTGATGATAGTACTTTTTGCTTCAATGTCGATCCTAGAGAAAAAAGTTGAAGACAAGTAATTATCATTTAAATCATTATTATCTGTTACCCGACATGAGTTAAGATGTCCAAGAGAGAAATAAAGATAAAAATAGGCATTCATTTTCATCCTTTGTTATTAATTCAAACGATATAGCGTGATACGTGTTGAGATATTACATATATTGCAACAAGAGTGACACTCACAAAATACGCCCATCAATAATTTCTTGGATTCTAAGACAACTTACTGTCACATTGGCCCTTTGAGAAGCAAGCTTTTCAAAAAGCAAATGATTTGGCACAATATGGCATTAACAGTAGAAAAAAAATATTTTAATTCGAGGGTTTCAAGTCAAAAGGTGCTAAAATGTCTATAATTTTCATAGGCACTTGGAACCTTTGGGGACCAAGCCCTTGATATTTACTGAGGGTTCTTGGTAAAGATTTTATAGCTACAAACATTTTCAGCAAGTTTGGTGAAGGTCAGATGAGAATTGTTCAAGTTAGAGAGTAGACAAAGCTTAAATGGCAAGGGCAGTAATACTGAAGTGCTTCGGGGCATTTGGCTGATTATCATACTTGACCGATTTATTTTACCAACAAATATTTTCAGCAAGTTTGGTGAAGATCAGATGATAACTGTTCAAATTAGACAGTGGACAAAGCAAAAATGGCAAATTTTGACCATTCAAGGGCCATAATCCTGAAGAGCCTGGCTGGTTATAGAACTTTGCCAAGAATATATATACCAACAAACATTTATAGTAGCAAGTTTGGTGAAATTCGGATAAAAACTGTTCCAAGTTTGAGAGTATCTACAAAGCTAAAATGGCCAATTTTGATAAATTCAGGGGGCCATAACTCTGGAGTGCCTAAAGCGATTAGGCTGGTTATCGAACTTGACCTAGATATTTCACTAACAAACACTTTCATGAAGTTTGGTGGAAATTGGATGAGAAACGTTCAAGTTAGAGAGCGGACAAAGCTAAAATGGACAATTTTGACAAATTCAGGGGGCCATAATTCTGGAGTGCCTAAAGCGATTTGGCTGGTTATTGAACTTGACCGAGATATTTCACCAACAAACACTTTCATGACGTTTGGTGGAAATTGGATGGAAATGATCAAGTTAGAGAGCGGACAAAGCTAAAATGGCCAATTTTGACAAATTCAGGGGGCCATAACTCTGGAGTGCCTAAAGCGATTTGGCTGGTTATCGAACTTGGCCTAGATATTTCACCAACAAACACTTTCATGAAGTTTGGTGGAAATTGGATGAGAAATGTTCAAGTTAGAGAGCGGACAACATTGTGGAGCCACCCGCCCGCCCGCCATGGGTGTTCCCATAATACGGCCATCGTAAGATGGGCGTATAAAAAGAGTGGTAATCATGATTTGTGAATTTCAGCTCCATTTTGGATAGAAAGACACTGACCAGGATCAGTGTGCGAAATTAACGGTAGCCCGATCGCCCTTGGCGACGAAAAATTGACCCAGGCTATGAAAAAATCCCTTAAGGTAGCCCGACTGGCGATGAAATCATCGGGTTTGTTGGTTAAAAAAATTGTCGGGTAAATGTTTACCTCGACACCATTGACCGACTTCCGGATAATCTCTCATTGTTTTGGATATTTTCTGTTGCAGTAATCTCCCTTGTCAAGCAATTATATGCTATATATACTGCTTGAAAATAATTATTTTGACGGAAATCAAGTTTGGATGTTGTTTTTGTTGTGTGTTTTTTTGTAAATAAACTTGGATTATTTAGTCACCGAAAATTATGAAATAAATGTTTGTAAAATCCTGTTACTAATGCCACAAGCAGCACATGTTGACAGGACTTCCATCCTCCCCCTTCATCAACAATCCAACTGCCTTGAAAGAACCAGAACGCCCCCCCCCCCCCCCCCATCGAACCACCACCAGCCCCCTGGCAACACAGGACCACACAACCACCATACTTGCATTTTATACAAAATATAATAAGATATTGTACAGTTGTCATATCATTCCTTGTTTTTAACCATATAAGGTACTCAAGATGTGTTTTTCTGTTAACCGGTGGGCTATGGAAATCTGGCTTGGGCTACAGAAATCTCAGTCTGTAGCCCCATTGGCTACCAGGTAAAAAAGGTTAATTTCGCACACTGCAGGATATATCTGCTTCTATAACTGGACTTGCTGGATACTATTCTGAGTCCCTAATTGGGTTCAAAATGTCACAGACTCAGAAAAGTATGCAGCCAGTCCGGAGATTGAAACAAATACACCATTAACAAGTAAGACAATGTAATGAGCTAACCAGCCCGGGTGTCTACCTTGGTTTGTGGTAGGGGTGGATGGGAATCAGCCTTGGTGGTCAGTGGAAATGGACTGCTGTCCACCTTGGTCGATGATGGGAGTGGATGGTCAGCTCCTTGGTTGACAGTGGAAGTAGTGGGAACTCCTCTGTAAAATAAATATTATTGAATTTGAAAACAGTCGGTGTCACCATGCTGCCCTTTCATCCTACTTTGTGCCTTGTCTTTGTCATATTACAAATACACACAGCTTAATGTGTATTTGTGTAATATGCAGACAACCCGTGTATTCATTATCGGTCATCTTCTACTAGTAACAGACAATAAGTGAAACATCGCCAGGAGGCGGAGCTATTGAATGTCAGCCAATCAGATTATACATTGAGAACTCATTCATTAAAGCTGCACTCTCACAGATATACCATTTTTAACTTTTTTTGTATTTTTTGTCTTCGAAAGAGATTTTATTGTGTAAATATCTGCAAACCAATGATATAAGATTGCTGACAAAAAATCAGATCGTAGATTTTCATATTTCCACAGCGGTTTCAATAAGACCCAAAATCAGGATTTTTTTTAATTCCATGTCTGTTTTTCAGGAATTTTTAAGAATTGTCATAGAATTTGTAGGTAGTGTGTTTGGTGCACAGTTCAAAAATTTTATATTAATTTTTATTGATTATATTCAACAATAACAAGAGTCTAGCGTAGGGGGCGCATGTGAATGGGAGTGGTCCACTCCTGTCACAAGGGGGGGGGGGGGGGGTTCTCGTAGAATGTTTTGTTTTCATACTCAATTTTAATTATTTTCCGTGATTTTCAGACTTGTACAAAATGTTGTTGCTTTTTCACAAAATTTAGGAGGGTGTGTTTAAATATCAAAATTAAAATTTGTCTTTTTGTTGGTGGTAATGTGACTGTACTTGTCTAGAGTCTTCTTTAGTGCAATGTCTCATTTTTCTCCTAAATTTCATGTGAATTAAAAAAAACCCAGACAGTTAAGCATTTGAAACAATTAAACTGGCATAAATACAGACAAAAAAATAAATATGTAGGGGACAGATTTTAGTTGGTATGATTGCTCGGGATTGGGTATGAATGTTATATTCCGCCTGGCTGTTATTTAATTGTCTTTTGTAAAGTTATGCTTAATATGTTAATGTTTTAGGATAAAATGACAATAAAAATCACTGCCCTTGCTTAGGCCAAATAAAAAAAAAATGTCTTGTTTCTGGTCACCCGACCGACCCTACTTTTTACCCCCCGACCGTTTTTTTTATAGCGTAAAGACCGTTTTTTATAATTAGCGTAAAGTGAGCCGGGATTCCCGGTCCCGGCGCCGAAGAGTAAACCGCGCTATCCGACAGTAATATTATATTCGTGACGTGTTTTTTATACGGCCGTGTCGAAGATGGCTGGCCCTGCGCAGACGACGTCTGTTACGCATTTGATAGCCATAAAAATAGACAAATGTTCGCACTTCGACGGTTGTAGTGTCATTAAAGTTGCCCATTCGCAAACAACAATAAAAAGTCTTTTCATCGATTTACATGGCGAGCGAGAAAATGTCCGACGTTCGGTAAGTTGTATGGTTGTTTAGATATCGTAAAAGGGCCATCGTAAAACAAATAATGCCTCGACCGAGAATGACAGTTTTGGCACCGACATTTTCGTAATTCAAAAGACTATCTATACACATATAGAAGGTTTATTTGAATCGGAAGAATTAAGGCAAAATAATGCCGACGAAGCGTGAATCATTATGCTGAGTGAATGGATTTAAATACTTCGTCTCTCTCAAATACCGAACGTCATATTAAAACGTTTCATTTTTGGACCTTCGTTTTTAATGTTTTAAAGGATTAAAATTAATTTTCTGTATGAAGAACCATTGACATTACACTTAGTTAGGTGCCCGATACTATAATTAAAGCAGATAGAAGAATGAAGGGGCGATCTCTTATCTGGGTTATTTGATCAGTTTGCTTTTAATAAATAAAGTAGGAACTGTGGTCATTTAGATAAAAAGAGCTCCAGATATAAAACATATTTTGTGTTTTCATGATAAATATTTTCTTTGTGTATCCATCAAATCCTATCTTGTAACACCCAGCTTTTTGAGGCAATACTAGTCCTGCTCACATAGAAGATAGGGTTTGCTGGATAAATATAAAAGAGATTTATGTGAAGCTCTGCATATATTATTCACAGCTAAAGGTTATCACAGACATAGTTTTATGCATTGCATAAATCACTGAATCTAATAAAATGATATTTTGTCTCTGTGATGTTTAAATACCCAGTATTACGGTTTCTTCCATCCATGTTTATATTTGTTTTCTGACAAAGAATGACAATTGTTTCTTGAGATTATTTCAAATTCTAGTCTTGGACTTGTTGCTTCTTGTCATGTAATAGTGCTGTTGTTGTTCTGTTAAACTAATAAATACATAAATATGGTTATAAACTTGTGTCCAGTTTCCTTTAAGCCATTTTTGATGATGTTGTATTGGCAGACAATATTTCATCATTTTTCAAACGCTATACTATTTCATTCCAAAGGTTTGAAAAAAAAAAAAAAAAAAAAAAACACCTACCTACCGACCCTGTTTTTTTGAGGCATGTAACCAGAAACAAGACATTTTTTTTTTGGCCTTATAGTAACACTTACACAGCATGGAACATTGATAAAATAACTCCGAATTTTTTCCCGACAAAATGGCGGTTTTGGCAAATTTCGACATGATAGTAGACGTGATATGTAAATGTGAGAGCATCAGAATATTTTTGGGGATTACAAAGAAGTGTTCATCATGAATATTTTACAAATACACTTTCAAAACATTTACTGATGAATTGATGTAATTGATTGTGTTAGCGCTAGCTTTCCTATGTCTTCAAATCAGCAGTGACTGTCTGCTTCAAATCAACAATATTTCAGTCTCGTCTGTACTTAGTCCAAATAATTGTACGTTGACAGATTTTTTTTTAGATTTTTGATATGGCAAATCCTTCACGTACAAATTGTTTAGTATCAAAAGTGGGTAGTTGTTCCGATCAGGATTCGGGGTTAAAGCATATAGCGTCTATAAAATATCATAAAAACAAGAAATATTACCAGATAATGTTATTTTATATCAGTTCCGTACACAAAAAATAAATATCCAACTTATAATTATGAGTTTGACGGCTTTTCTTCATTTCATTCTGTCAAAACATAACGATATATACATGAAGGGCACCTGCAAGGCTTCAGGGCACAGTTTTAAATCGCTCGGAACATTTCGGCCATGTCCGAGTTGTTACAATTGTATAACGAGGCCTATCTCGAAGCTTTGTCGGAGGAGGCCGAATTATTACGATTGTATCGAGTTGTTCCCCTTCGCATAATTGTTGTCTGTGTCAGTCAACTTTTGTTTTATTGGAAAGCTAAACAACTTGTTTTAATGCATTAAATGCTTGTTTAGTGCAAAATAACATTTCACTTACATGGTAAAATATGAATATAGCTATTTATGATCAATTTCAACCATAAAATACTTCACTTAAAACAATTTCAATATTTTTAAAACACCCCCGTTTTTTGCACATTCCCGTTAAGACGTTAGGGATTGGAAGAATCCCGTATAACACGTCTATTATTTTAGACTAGTCTGTACAATACAATTGACAATTATTTAAAAAGGTTTAATAGTGTTTGACAACATTTTTTCACCATCTCTTCGCATATTCTGTAGCATTTTGCAAACTTTCATCTTTAAATGAACAAGTTCTCATTCACTGACCAATAAAATGCATAATGAATAACATGCAAATGTCCCAATAAATTCATAACTGTCTGAAAATCCCAACCTTCCAAATATTCAGACACATATTATTGCCATTGTTCATACTACAAAACCTTATTTAAAAAAGATACAAGTAAACCAATATAATGTTTAATGAAATAAACCACAAACCTGTTTAAAAAAGTGGTTTGAAGGATGGTATTAATAATTTTATTAAAATTTAGCTCAGACCAACGTGTTGAAGTCTAATGTCTCGTGAACTAACGCTATCTCTCGCGAGAACATATCTGACCTATTTTAATCGGCTTTAATACAAACGGTCAATTCAGACCGGGTCACAATATGGCTCAAGACCACAGTTATCTGCCCCCCGTTGACCATGATCCGAATGTGAATACAGAAAAAAGAGTGCTTGTGTTCAAGTATCAATATTTTATTAAAATTGAATGAAAAAGAAGCAAAAAATGTTCTTTTTGCAGAGAACTTGACTGAAATTGACACTCTATTGCAGAAATTGATAGTTTTCAGTGTAAATATTGGAAAAATCATAGCTTGTGGAAGTCTGAAAATTAGTTGTTTGTAGCCGGTTGACTCCTTGGCGGAAGGGTTATGTATTTGAACTCAATTTTGACAGTCGGGTCAATGGTCAACATGGTGTTTTCTTGTGATTATATTTTGTGTCTTGAATTGTTCTAGAGATGCCATGTCCTTGTTTTTCAATTGGGATGTGTATAAAGTCAAAAGCCAGGTTAGTGTCTATATGAAACATATAGTAAAAATAACTGTGGTCTCACGCAATATAAATTACAAACCGCAAGTTTTCGACTGAAGTAAGATGGCGGACGTCTCGAAAATGGGTACAGGGTGATACAGGAATCCAGTGGATCTCAAGCTCAAAACGTGAAATCTACTCAGAACTCAGTTATTTTAATTAATAATTTAGTTTAGTTTATTCTGTTTATCCTCCAAATGTGAAGAGAAGTATAGTTTATATACACATACACAAATATATACAATACAATACAAAGTATGGACATAGAAAAATAACAACAAAAAACAAACAAACACACAAACGTTATGGACACATATAAAGCATAAGGTTATTTACAATATATACAAATAATACATTGCCTATGTCATTTGACAGGAACTGACGCTTATCGTTTGATTGAAATAAAGTCCGTTTACAATTGTGTTGTGGTTACAATGGCATTTATTGTCAATTTATATTTTTTGCAAAATTTGACACTACAATAAAGCACTGGATTCGACATTCATCAGTAATGTCAAGATTGGTGAATCCTCTTAACATCTCAACAAGTTGATGGTTCAGATTTAATAAAATCAAGCGTCTAAATTGTTCTTCACCTAAGAGGTTTATAAGTTTGGACCATAGCCGGCATCGTTCATTTTCAAAATATGGACAAAAGAACACCTTATGCAGAACAATTTCATTTGTTACTGCATTTCAATGATAGCATGTAATGAAATACTTCCGTGCAAAAAATTTACATAATACACCGAACATTGAGAAACATTGCTTTTTATAGACTGGGAAGCTTTTTAGAAATCGCCATATCAGACAAAATTCATAATTGGAGTGAAAAAGGGAGAATAGTTTGAGGTTTTCGTCATCGTGTACTCTACTTTTCCACGATTTTGTCACATGTTCATCAATGGCTGATTTGCAAATTCTTTTCCAAACGAATTTGTTTGGAAACACGGAAGACTTAGAAAATTCTGTTAAGTATGATGTGAGTTCGTATTTACCTAGAATACTATATATATCAGGGATAAATCCCTGAGCTTTTATAGGTTGTGATATAAACGATAAAAGTCTGTTGACAAAGACTTTTTTAATTTTCATATTTGGATCAGCGTGACATAATTGACATAAGAATGCTAATTTTTTCGAATCAATGAAATTTTGAATTGGTTGGATTCCAAGACAACTGAGTGCAATGTCTGTGCGTGATTCTTTTGGGACCCCTTGGATCCACTTAATGCATTGCCGGTGGATTCTTTCCAAGGGGAGCAACTGGTTCGAAGTGACATGTGTCGCATGAAGGGTTTATATTTTCAAATTTTATTGAAATTGGGGAAAAAATGAAGAATGAGTATTTCGATTTTTTCCGAAAATAGATCGGAAATCAAGTTGAAATCCAGATTTTGACAAGTTAAATCCATTCATAACTCATTAATTTTAATGAATAATTTTTCTGTATTGTATACTTATTAGAAAGTGCCTCATAAAAGATTAATAGTTCAAATTTTATTAAAATTGGTCAAAAATGAAGAACAGTAAGAGCAATTTTTCGAAAAAAAAAATTAAAACTAGATCGGAAATCGAGGTGAAATCTAGATTTCGAGAAATAAAATCCACTCAGAACTCATTTATTTAAAAAAATGATTCTTTTTTCTAAACATATTACAAAGTGCCTAATGAAGGTTTTATATTTAAAATTCTATTGAAATTTGTCAAAAAATTAAGAAGTTAGAGCAATATTCGAAAAATGATCGGAATTCGAAGTGAAATCCACTTTTTGAGACATGAAATCCACTCATAACTCATTTAAATTTAACAAATATTTCGTTTGTTGAACAAACAATTGAAAAGGCTTCATAATAGGTTTATATTTCAAATTGATCCAAAAATAAGAAAGTTGTAGACATATTTTGTAAAAAGGTCGGAAATCGAAGTGAAATCCACTTTTCGAGAAGTGAAATCCACTTTTGAGAGGTGAAATCCAGCTATAACTCATTCATTTAGATTAAATGATAAAATTTATTGTTTGCATATTGGAAAGTGCATCATGAAGGGTTTATATTTAAAATGTGTCAAAAAATAAAGAAGTTCGAGCAATTTTTTAAAAATTGATCGGAATTCGAAGTGAATATTTATGCAAAAGGCTACATAAACAAGCTCAGTAGCAAAACAATTAAACATAAACCCAGTTTAGTGGCAGTAGGCAAACGCCAAAGACATAGAATACAAAATCACAGACAAGAAACATAGAACAGCACAAAACTCCACAAACAGCACAATCCACTTTTTAAGACGTGAAATCCACGCATGACTCATTTATTTTTAACAAATATTTCTTTTTGTTGAACAAATGATTGAAAAGGCTTCATAATAGGTTTATATTTTAAATTTTGTTTAAATTGATCAAAAAATAAGAAAGTTGTAGACATAGTTTCAAGTTTATTGGCAATATCGGCAATACATAAACCTTTGGCCATGAGCATACACATAGGATGAGATGTACACAAATTGAAAAGATGACAAATACAAAATAAACTAAACAAAAAAACACACGTACATAATATAAAGAACACAATCATAGTTGACTTTATTGTTACTAAGAAGTATTTATATACAATTCTTATATTGTTTGTGTTTTTTTGAAGACATTAAAACCCTAAATTTATTCAAGGTATTACATGAATTGGAAATATTGAATTGTTGACGTAAATCATAATAAAAAGGACAAGCAAGCAAAAAATGACATTCAGTCTCAACCATATTAGTATTGCATAGTTTACATTTTCGTTATAAACGTGCAACATTATTAAACCTTCCAACTTCTATTTCAAGAGAGTGAGAACATAGTCTGAATCTCGATAATGCAATTCTATATTTATCATTAATATTTAAATCGAGATACTTTTCAAATTCAAAAATTACCTTGAATTGTTTATAATAATTTAACTTCGGTTGTGAATGAATGGTATCAGTCCACTGCTGTACATATTGATCGTGGAGGCGTTGTCTTATTGATATAAAACAATAATTGTTTATATGATCAGAAGACCAAACATAACTAAAACCGAGGGTGTCGTACACATTCTTTACAGATTTAGACCAGTTATCCTTAGCACTGCAGTAAACAAAACTAGCATCATTAACTTGTTCACAATATATATTATTTATAAGCGAGGTTGGGGAAGATTTGATCTTGCACCAAAATTTAAGTGCTCTGATTTTATATAACAATGTTAAAGAAAATTGTCCTAGCTCTCCAAGAACAGCAGCATTAGAAGTTTGAGAGCGAACTCCAAGAATATGTTTACAATATTTAAGGTGGAGTTTATCCACCTCTTTCATGTCATATATACCCCAAACCTCACAACCATATATAAGAATAGGAATAATCATAGAGTCGAACAATAACAGTTTGTTCTTAACGTCGAGTTTAACCCTACCAAAAATTGATACAAGGTGATTATATGCTTTCAAAGCTTGGTCTTTCAGCATTTTAACTGAATTTACAAAACTTCCATTGTAATTGAATTTTATACCCAAATAACTGAAGCTATCCACTGTTTCGACAACATTATTATTAATGAACCAAACAAAACAATTCAATGTTTTCGTTTCTCAAAAATGCATATGTTAGTTTTAGCAACATTAATTTTAAGACCCCACTTGCATGAATATCTATGTATTGCATCAAGTTGAGCTTGAAGACTATTAGGGTCAGTTGTGAACAGAGCAATGTCGTCAGCAAACAGTAACATGTATAGAGACAGCTTAGTTATATCATTCTGTGTTAGATTATCAAAATCTAAATACCCCCGAATGTCATTAATAACCAAAATAAATAAAAGAGGAGAAAGAGGTTCCCCTTGTTTCACTCCAAGAGATATATCGAACAGTTCTGAATGTGACAAAGTATTCATATCTTTAACACACGCCTTAACATTTGCATATATGGACGTAAGCATGGTTATCATTTTACTACGTATACCAGACTGAACTAATTTAATCCACAAAGCATCGTGTATAACAGTATCAAAAGCCTTTTCTTAATCAATAAAAGCACAGTACAATTTCTGTTTTTGCGCTAAAACCTTTTGAATAATAGTATGAAGTATAAAAATACAATCAACAGTGCTTCTGTTGTCACAAAAAACAAACTGCGCATCATTGAATTTATTTTCAGTTTCGCACCACTTATTTATCCGATTTCTCAACAATAGAGAAACAAATTTGGCAATCACATTCCCTCTATAATTAGATTGGTTAGTTTTATCACCCTTATTATGGATAGGCACAATAACACCTTTAGTCCAGGCTTCTGGATAAATTCCATTATCAAATATCTTGTTATTTTTTACTAAATACGGAGCAATAAACATTTTTGCATCTATGAGAAAATCAGCAACATTTCCACTAATATCACTGCTTTTCTGTCTGGACATAGAACTAATTGTATTAACTATCTCATCTAACGTAAAAGCACAATCAAGGCTATCAACTGAGATATTATCACTATTGTTAAATTCTTCATTGTTAAAATTACTTGCATTTGGTGTAGCTGACATATTCTTAAAATTGTTAACAAAGGATTCTAACGGTACATCGACCGCCGTGCTATTTTTCTTCTTATTTTTTTAAATGTACTTCCAGAACTTTCTTGAATCCTTTTTACAAAGTTTTGACATGTTAGACTTTTTCTTACTATAAAAGAATACTTTCGCCCTACACAGAGCAGAGCAGTATCGTTTTCTTGCAGAGAGAAAATTAAGTCTATTAAAATCGTTCGGTAACAAATTAAACTGCCTCTTTTTATCAGAAAAAAACGGTCTTTGCTTGTCTACATTTAGTACTGAGCCATGCAGATTTCTTATTTCTATATTTCGAATTCCTACGTTTTGATGAAAAAGTTTTACCGTGTACCATAAATGAAACATCGTAAATAATATCAGATAATGTATTAATACAGCTATTTATATCTATTTCACCCCTGGAAAATTTACCATTTAAATCATCAAACAGATCCCTTTTAAGGTGTAACAATGACCTATTCTTGGGATTTGGATTCATCCCAGATTAATTTTTCATGTATTACATATCACCAGGATCGGAATGAAAATTCCTGACATTTAAAACAAATTCACTGGGACAGTGGTCCGAAAACTCTGTAATATGCAAAACTTTCAAAGATTGAAACGTTGAAAATAAATTATAGCTTGAAATAACATAATCTACTACGCTGGCTCCAACAGAATTTCTCGTAAATTTATAACATGTAAACGTACCAGGTTCGATGCGCCCATTAACAATACAGATATTACATTCTTTACAGAGTGATAACGGTTTATTTCCAAAGCTGTTTGAGTTGGTATCAGCGGATTTACGTAGCGGTAAATTACTAGTAATACTATTACTATCGTCATCAGGCATGTTAACATATCTCTGCAGATTAATATTTTCAACTAAGTCTGATCGTTGACCTATTCTCGCGTTAAGGTCATCAGTCACGATTACGTCACCAAGTAAATTATAACCACGGATGTCATTAGCAATGCTATCAAAAAAATCGAATTCAAATAAAGGAGACTGTCTATTTTTATAAACGGTGGAGTCTTCGGGGGGAATATAACAGTGAATAATAAACACGTCGTTAGAAGTTCCAAAATAGCTTTTACATAGTTTGATACACAAATACCCTTTTTCATTTAAAACAAGTTCAATATTTCCAAAATACTTCTTCTTATAATATACAACTAAACCCTCACTGCTCCGTTTTGCTTTCTTATTAAACACAGGTCTTGGACATGAGAAACACTCAAAATTGTCTATGTCAATATATGTTACATTAGAATGCCATGTTTCGCAAAAAAGTAAAATGTCATAATTGTTTATAAATTGTAAAAAGTCCGAGTCATCTAGTTTAGATTTGAGACCCTGAACATTCCATAGAAGAAATTGAAGCTGCTTCAAAGAAAGATCCTAGCTGTTTACTGGAGTGCCATCTCTCGGTGAACGCACATTTCTATCGGTCGCGGCCCGCGGTGAGTTACCGGAAGAGGTTTTGTAAAAAGATCGGAAATCGAAGTGAAATCCAGTTTTCGTGAGAAGTGAAATCCAGTTTTGAGACGTGAAATCCACTCATAACTCATTTTTTTAACAAGTATTTCTTTTTGTTGAACAAATATTTGAAAAGCTTGATAATCGGTTTATATTTTGAATTTTTTTAACATTGGTCAAAAAATAAGAAAGTTGTAGAGATCGGATATATTGGAAGTGAAATCCACTTTTTAAGAAGTGAAATCCTCTCATAACTCATTTAATTTTAACAAATAAATATTTTTTGAACATATAATGAAATAGGCTTCATAATCGGATTATATTTGAATTTTTATTCAAATTGATAAAAATAAGATTGTTTAATACAGAAATAATTTGAAAATTGATCGGAAATCGGAGTGAAATCCACAAATATGTTTTTAATTAACCATTTCATTGAATATGCATTATTATCGGTTCAAATTTCAAATTTTATTCAAATTGATTAAAAAAAAGAAGAAATTAAATAATATTTTTGTTCTTTTAGGGTGTCTTTTAGGCTGTAAATATAATTTCAACAAATTAGAACTAAAACATGTAAATACTTATTTCTTATGATATATTCATATAAATATTAGCAAAAGTTAAATAAATTTATATTTTCAATTTAACGGATTACATAATATTGATTTATTTCATTTAGTGTTTATAGAAAATGCCATAACTATCAATTTGTCAAGTTTCATAGTTTTTTATTTACATCTTAGGCATACTATGCATGAGATGATGCATGACATAGAAACAAGTTTGAAACGGCTTAAGCAAAACAGAGAAATATATATATATAATATCTAATGTAGCGCTAGAAATCCGTCCAGCTCAACATTCTAGCATGACGTTGAAGATTTCCTATATAATATCGAATGTCGAGCTAGAATTCCGCCCAGTTCGACAATTCAGCAGGACATTGAATATTTGCTATATAATATCGAATGTCGACCTAGAAATCCGTCCAGCTCGACATTGCAACGCGACATTGAATATTTCGTATACTAGTATATTATCTCCGTCTCCGTGGCCTAGTGGTTAAGGCGCCCGCCTACGAAGCGGGAGGTCGAAGGTTCGAGTCTGACACGGTGCTTGTTCTGACATGGCCGGTTGCCTGCCCAGCAGCTAGTTAAATCGAGGGGTATCGATTGCCTTCCTGCCAGGCGCCTGGCATTTGGGATAGGAATCGGGGTAAAGATGTTCACGAATGTAGGTGTCTCATATAGCAAACTCATAGGCCCTTAACTGAGAGGGGTGACACTATAATAAACAAACACTTTACTTTTTATCGAATGTCGAGCTAGAATTCCGTCCAGCTCGACATTGCAGCTCGTGATTGAAGATTTGCTATACAATATCGAATGTCGAGCTAGAATTCCGTCCAGCTCGACATTCCAGCTCGACATTGAAGATTTGCTAAAAAATATCGAATGTCGATTGTCGATTGCCGATGGCTGAGCCAACTTCACACACATCTAATAATAAGCCGCGACAATAATAGCTGATTACGTTAACGAACAAACGATTCTACTTTATTTATATCCAATACATACTTGATTGTTTTTATATCCTTACTGTATACTAAGAAGATTTCCTTCTCCAAAATTGGATTTCAGTTCACAAAAAGTAGATTTTACTTCGATTTTCGATCTTTTTTCAAAATATTTTTTCAACTTTCTTATTTTTTAACCAATTTTAATAAAATTTGAAATATAAACCTATTATGAGGCCTTTTGCATTTATATGTTCAATTAAAATGTGTTATGAGTGGACTTCAAAATATTTGTTACAAAATAAATGTGTCATGATAAAATTTGAAATATAAAGGAATTATGAAGCCTTTTCAATTATATGTTTAACAAAAAAAATATTTGTGAAGAATGAATGAGTTATGAGTGGATTTCACGTCTCAAAAAGTGGATTCACTTGTCAAAATTTGGATTTCACCTCGATTTCCGATCTATTTTCGAAAATAGATCTTACTTCTTCACTTTTTTACCAATTTCGATAACATTTGAAAATATAAACCCCTAATGGGGCACTTTCTAATATGTATACAAAAATAATTGAAATAAATGAGTTATGAGTGGATTTCACTTCTTCAAAACTGGATTACACCACGATTTCCGATCTATTTTCGAAAAATTGCTTCTTCACTTTTTGACCAATTTCAATAAAATTTGAAATATTATCCCTTTATATGAGGCACTTTCTAATATCTATACAAGAAAAATATTATTTTTAATTAAAATAAATGAGTTCTGAGTGGATTTCACTTCTCGAAATCTGGATTTCACCTCGATTTCCGATCTATTTTCGAAAACTTCTTCATTTTTTGACCAATATCAATAAAATTTGAAATATAAACCCTTCATGAGACACTTCAATATGTGTATAATAAAAAATAATTATTAATTTAAATAAATGAGTTTTGAGTGTAATTCACGTGAAATCCTCTGGAATCCTGTATCACCCCGCACCGCTCGAAAATGACCACACGGTAAGATCTCGGAATGAAATCGGGCAACACGCGTGAGTTGGAGCTAATCGCAATAACACAGACGAGAGTTGCAAATCCAAGGTTTATAGGTCCGTTTATGAATAAACAATATACAACTAAAATCTATTTGGGTAATTAAACATGTTTTTTCGTGAAAAATGTTTCGAATGCGAGTTGACCCGGTCTTGATCTTTGATCAACTGGCATAACAATAGTTAGAGCACTGGTTTGAGGGATCTCTACCAAGTTCGAGGCCTCCAGGCCTAAGCGTTTTTCGTATATTGATAGGAAACCGATTTTCAGCTTAAGATAATTTTAAGGTTACCACGATATTGACCCTTAAGGTCCATATGGCGACCATATCTTACTATCCGGGAGTTGAGCGATGTATTTTTATAATAATAAGAAATAGATCTTTGATAATTTAATGCACATTTACTAAACTAAGATTTACACACATATATGTATACGTATTTGTAGATCTCTTTTTAGTTGATATCACTTCAAAACAATTTAATTTAAATTTAGCACAAATATGCAAGATACAAGATACAATCATTTTCATTTAAAGACGGGTATATATGCTAACAAGAAAACATTAGCTCAATGAGCTCTTTTCCGACATGAATTTGTTTTTCCGGTAGTTCCACCGACCCCTTTCACCACAAGTTTTTTTGTGGGTTAACTCAAACCGGAAGTATCTTAATTGAACTGAAATTCCTGCGATTTGATTGGCTGACGGGTTATCGTGTGAGCCTATGTTATTGTTGGGTAACGTACAGTTCCTATATGATATCATTGATAGTGTCATTGACTTCAAAATAACCTATTTATAAAAAATCAGAGATTATTTAAGATAGTAAAAACATCCTCCGAAACATTTTTACTGAGCTTCGATGAATCGGGTCCTAAGGTTCGTAAACCAAAATATAAAAAAACGTAGCCTACGAGTTTGAGGACATTAAATGTGGCTGAATGTTTGTTGTAACGGTATAAGACAAACGTTTTATTTCATAGTTTTATTTTACATTGATAAAGTTGGCAGGGCCATTTTGATCACGTGGTACAACATTGAGACCTATCCCAAACTGACGTCGCGCTACACACACACGCACGCACGCACACACGCACGCGCACACGCGCACACGCGCACACACGCACACGCGCACACGCGCACACGCCCACGCGCACACGCACACGCACACGCACACGCACACACACACACACACACACACACGCACACACACACACACACACACACATTTAAAGCGAAATACATTAACACTTTCACCATAAATTATATCAACACATGCATAAGCAATAGGAAACATGACATTTAAAACAAGTAGTTTAAAAAAAGAGGGAATTTGAAAAGTTAGCAAAGGACTCACATTTTATCATTATCTTACTAATTTTAAATATATTCAAAGTCATATTCGAATCAGGTTTGTAATGCACTGTACAGCCTATACAAAGTTATCAAACAAGGCTCATGCCGTATTCGAGTTAAGGGGAGAAAACAAAAAACAACTCTTCAGCGTAAACCTAATTTTCTTGCCTCCCTTTAAACGACTCTTCGAAAATGTGACAAGAATCGCTCAAAAATCGCTCTACAAGGTCCCGAAATTCTTTGTTTCCACGAACATCTCCAAAATAGCAGGGTAGGTAGGTAGCCATTTGTGCATTTAAACAGTAAATGTATCATTGTTTGAAAAGAAAATGCATATAAATATGCTATGAAATAGAAAGCAATTTAAGGCCGCTCTGTTATTGTATGAATAAAAACATTGATTTATCATTGTGCTCCAAGAAAACGCATGAACAATTGATTTTAAATAGAGAACAATTTAAGGCCGTTAGGCTACTAGGCTGCCAGCTTCACGTCGCTAGACCGCCAGGTCACCAGGCCGCTAGGCCGCTAACTTAACGCCGCCAGGCCACTTACTTCACGTCGCTAGGCCGCTAACTTCACGCCGCTAGGCCGCTAACTTCACGCCGCTAGGCCACTTACTTCACGGCGCTAGGATGCTAATTCACGCCGCTAGGCCTCTTACTTCACGCCGCTAGGCCGCTAACTTCACGCCGCAAGGCCGCTTACTTCACAGCGCTAGGCTGCTAATTCACGCCGCTAGTCCTCTTACATCATGCCGCTAGGCCGCTAACTTTACGCCGCTAGGTCGCTAACTTCACGCCGCTAGGTAGCTAAATTCACGCCGCTAGGCCACTTACTTCACGCCGCTAGGCCGCTAACTTCATGCCGCTAGGCCACTAACTTCACGGCGCTAGGCCGCTAACTTCACGCCGCTAGGCCGCTAACTTCACACCGCTAGGCCACTTACTTCATGCCGCTAGGCCACTTACTTTACGGCGCTAGGCTGTTAACTTCACGTCGCTAGGCCGCTAACTTCACGCCGCTAGGCCACTTACTTCACGGCGCTAGGCCGCTAACTTCACGCCGCTTTTCCACTTTCTTCACGGCGCTAGGCTGCTAACTTCACGCCGCTAGACCACTTACTTCACGGCGCTAGGCCGCTAACTTCACGCCGCTAGGCCACTTATACAGGGCGCTAGGCTGCTAACTTCACGCCGCTAGGCCGCTAACTTCACGCCGGTAGGCTGCTAACTTCACGCCGCTAGGCCGCTAACTTCACGCCGCTAGGCCGCTAACTTACTTCGGTGCATTTTTAAAGTCTGTCTGGAGAAAAAAACGCGATATTTATTGTTGCATCGGTGCATCTGTCTTTTTCATTGACTACCTAGAGGTTTGACTAAATAAAGTACATTACAAATTGAAAGAAAAAAGATGCAAGATTTGACATTAACTCCGGTATATCTTTATCAGACGTCTGTCTAGGGAAAAAGAATGATAGTCATGGTGCATTTGCGCATCTTTTTCATTCTCTACCTTTTACTGTATAAAGTTCTGTATACTGTAAATAAAAAAGATGCGACATTTTAGCATAGAAATATCGTGTCTCTTTTCTTGAACACTTTTAAAAAGGCCAGGGGCGGGATCGCCATGGCACTTATAGCATTCTGTAACACGTACATGTTGACATTGTAGTTGAGTTTGAAGACGTTTAAGGCTTGATGTGTAGATGGAATCAGTCCCCCAGTACCACAACTCACCTTTTTAATTGCCGAAGACAAAACGCGACTTTTATTTGTTTCAAACATACAGAACTTCATAGAACATTCACTCTTAAAATTGACGATTAAAAATGGATTGTCCAAGGGCTTCATAATTGTTCCGTTGGTATCAATTCTGTATATATCTATGATGAAAGCCTTCATTTGCAAAATTCTTCAATATATTTCTATGCAGATGCTTCCTCTTTCTATGCTTATGGAAGTACAAATAAAGAAACTGAAGATGAACTGCAGACCAATATTTCAAGCATCATGAACTATGGCTCCAAAACTTAATGAAAGTATATAGTAAGTTTGCAAAAGAAAAATAAGCAATATGACAAGTTTATACATTAAAGGACCTAGACACCAGATGGTCCCAAAATCCACCAATACGTTATTTCCACAAAACAAGGCTAGAATTGTCAAAATGTTCTATTATGAGGCCGATAATACATCATTTATCATATATAAAATAATATTTTTGTCGCTTTTCCAACTGAGGTGAGCCCGTTTAGAAATAGCGTATAATGGATTCCCAGTTTATAGTGTATATATTTAGCAGGTGAAAGTCACGTGATAAGTACAGATACATATACCGACGCTTTTTTTAAAAATAGCTGGGATTCACGTGATACAGAAACAAATTTAAAAAATACCCACAAAAATGCGAAAGAACATGTGTCATAAGCGATGTGATACATCAGTAAAGAAGATTAAATGCGTTGTACACAAATATATCAACACCAGTTCGAGCCAACGAGAAATTCGAGCTAAGCGAATTCGAGTCAAGGGAGTTCGACAGTATAAGATTTATTCCAAACAATCTCTTCAAAAGCGTTTATATCAGTTTCTTAATAAAGTGACCATTGTGCTTTGTTGCTATGATGTCTTAAATTATACAACTATTGTATGTGTTCAGTATATTTATTTCACATCGCAAATAATCATGAAATAGAATAGTAGATTCACTTCTTTTTTAAAACACCCACAAAGTAACCATGTCGTCTGAAACAAACACAACGACAGTTTGGATTTCTACCGATCGTTTGTCAAATGCATAGAAGACAGTCCGTCTCTGCTCATGTGATCTCTGTCACAAAGGTATGAATAAGTACATTGAAAACAGACCCCCCTCTCCTCTTCACCAAGCATTAGATGACCGGCTGGCGTAGAAACACCTAAATATACACCAAAGGGTAGATTGTGTTGCTGATTTGTCGGGTATCGCCTCGCTCAATAATGATTGTTTGGTCAATATGACAGCATATTTCACAGCTCATAAGTAAATAAAGGTAATTGGGGTGAAAATTATTGAATTTTTATTAAGATAAGTTTTTTATGTTAGAAATAGATTATAAAGGGTTATATTCATATTTTACCATGTAATTGCAAAAAAATGTTGCGCAAAATAAGCATTAAATGCATTCAAAAGAGGCCATACCACCTTTCGTAAGGTAAACAAAACTTCTAGTATGTCACAGACAACAATTTTGCCTATCATACTTCTGTAAAATACGGCTCCAAGTGGAACCCATTCTGTGGTCTTTAAAATGATTAAAACTTGAATAAAAATGGCTTTAACTTGTGTCATGATGAGATACACCTACGTACAGACGAAAAAAACATCCTTAAAAACGGAATCTAGGTACCGGAAGACCTGGGCAATTAACACGTTATAAATAATTGTGAACTGCGGTGCCTTTTATGTATATTCCGTTACAGTAGGAATAAACAAAATGCCCTTAAAACTCATAATGTTTCGATGGATCTTTCAACTGAATGAAAACCGTATTTTTTAAATGACATTATGTATTTTTCCATTATCATCACGTGATTTTCGTGATGAGGCAGTGATGACTGTACGGCAAGGGATGTAACCGCTGTGCGAACGGCAAGGGAAGTAATCGCTGTGTGGAGTTTTCTATAATTGTGTTTATTATGAATTTATTTTACAATCGTGTTAAATTTTCGTTAGGAACCAGCGCTTAGCAAGGTAAGTTTAACTGGTGACTCATGTGAAAACTAGTTTGAAGTCCAAAGGGGTTCTCACATGGGTCTCCACGGGTCACAACCGATGTAAACAAACAAGTAAGTGACGTTAATTTCTATTTAACTTTTTTCACAGAAAATATATATGAAAATGTTTCTTAGCCTATTAAATACCATGTTTTTTTCTGATTCTACAGGTATAAACTTATTTAGATTTGCTTGTATTTTAATAATACAATCCATGGCCAAAATTTCAACTTGAAGGCATTTTGTAGAATGATGCAACGCTACAAATTTGACCAAGGGTTCCTCACCTTGTGATATGAAACCACTTCCAGTAAAAAGGCTGACCATACGAAAACCGGCCCTGAGCAATTCACTCAGGTGATTTCTCTGACAAAGCTAGCATGTATTGCAAAAAGTAAACTTTTTTTATTTATTCATCATTTTAAATAAAACATGGTGCAGTTTACGCCGCTTACAGAGCCCCGCCTTCGGTCTTTTACCAGAGTTTGATTGAAATTTAGTTTCTTAAATCACATTGACAAACCTCTCCACAAAAGCACTACCAAGAGCGGACATGTATTTTGGAAACAGGTTTGTCGAAGTGTTTGAGGAAACTAATCGCCAAATCTAACTCCGGTAATAAAACGAAGACGGCACTCTAAGCAGCATAGACTGCCCTTTGTTTCATTTAAAATGGTGAAGAAAAATAATGGTTATCTTTGTTTTAAGTCTTCATTCGAAGCAAAATAGTGCCTTCCGACGTAGCATTTATGACGTAATTTATCACGTGCTATACACACACTGTGCATGGTGGAGGTATATATAGCATGGTTTTGCGTAGAAACCTATTGGTCCGCCCGGTTAGCTCAATCGGTATCTAGAGCGTTGGACTTTGAATCGGAAAACCGGGATTCGTTTCCCGGGCGGACTAGGTAACTTCTGTTGTGTTCGGTTATGAAATCCTTTCTGCGACCATTCGCACTGTACCACTGCTCCTGGCATGTACAGAAGTTGTCAGTTACTTGCAGAGGTGAAGGCACCTAGTAGTGGTTCTCCCACGGATAGGTGTGTGGTGGTTGTACTGTCACTCTGGGACCCTTCAATGTGCTCACGCCGGTACCCGGGATATAAACTACTAACACCACCAAAAACCTATTGATGCCATATTACAATATTCGTCCAAAAATAAAATAATGCTCACGGTATATAGCATATATGTTTGTTTGTTTTTTCAATTGTATTTCCTTATTTGTTATCTTAAATATGGTTTCCTTCAACTGAATTGCCCATTGCTGTACGGTCACACATTTCAGGTAAACTGATAATTTTTCATCACTGTCCTCTGACGTTCCAACAGCAAGCGCATTTTGTCTCAACATTTTGAGTGTTCTTTTTCTTGTACAGTTTGTCCGAAACAGACTCCAGTTTGATGTTATGTTGTTTTTTTCATGTCCCCTGTATTCTATTTCGTAACGGTCTTAATGCTATCAAATTCTTAAAAAAATGCGCCATTCAACACGAAGCAGACAAAAATATAATTCTATAACAGGGACTTTTAAAAAAATAGTACTTTAAAAACTATTTTTTTATTATTCAAAACAGGAATGAAGCAGTCACATAAACCAAATGCGGCGGTGCCTGAAAAACTCGGATTTGGCCCTCGTGTTCGTTGTGAATGGATTATTAGCAGATGGGTTTCACCTTCCTTTGGTGTCTATTCACACACAATGAAAACCAAACCCAGACTGTTGTTTCCATCCTGACAAAGTATTTTTCTTTCGATGAATAAGTGTTTTCCAATGACGTGCTACTCCCTAAGCATCTCACAACCCTTGCTGTATGAATAATCCTTCAGTTTTAACGAAATCCTCCTTAACAATTTATACCTAACTCCAGTCAAAACTCGCAATGTCCAAGTCGTTGGGACATCGAGATAACGAAAATTCGATTAAACCGAAATTATAAAAGCGTTTTACTTAACCGTAAAATATCAAAAGAAGTTCGACATATCCGGAACATCGAGATAACAGAGTTCGATAAAGCTAGTTTCGACTGTATTTTTCAGACTGTTTGCGACAATCCTTTGTTGCATGTAGCTCGAAGAGTAATGCACCTACACGTATAAAACTTTATATGAATGTATACATGGGCATTTTTACACCTGCAATTTATTTGACCTTGCACTCAATTTTCATACCCTGGTATCAAGTTGAGTGAGTGCTAGGGCGACGCTTCCTGTGCAGATGGTCTATTTCAGACCTCGTGTAACCACAACTACTAGCACTAGCCCCTCCGGGGCACCCCCCCCCGCATTAAAATCGTCCATGTTAACTTTAATGTCAATCTCCGTGAAAAAAGTAATTAATACGATAAAAATGCACCATTTCGCACAAAAAAATAATAATTTTGCTTCTGAGGGAGGCGGAAATGCCAAAAAGTTGTGCCCGTAAGTTACGCCCCCTCTAAAGTCAAATCCTGGATGCGCCCCTGAGCAACTCCCTTGACTGAAGCTCGGCATTTTTTTGCTTTACATTCAGCTCTGCATATATGTTAACAAGACCGCTGATCGTATGTTATAATTCACTTCAAAGACGTGATGGCAAACGGCGGAGTCGAGCCAAAATGCAAGCAATGGGCATAGGTAGACCTAAAACAAAACATCAAAACAACAACAACAAAAAAAACATGCGTCTCATTCATATCTTATCACTATTTTTAATCTAGTCACGTTTGTATTTTGTTTACAACTTAAGATTTCATCATATATGAAAATAATCTAATATCTGGGACCAATATCAATCCTTCTCCCGACTGATATAAAACACATATTTCTAGTATTTTAAAATCTGTACGTCTCTGGAAGTTTGGTGGACACATTTGTGATCTGTAGAACGAATTCTAGAACAGTTTCAATTATGCTTATTTGTTCTAAACATATGAACATTTTATCCCTTCACCAGTTTAAACGAGTTCTCCTTTAAAGGGACTAGACACCAGATGGGCCCAAAATCGGCAAATGCAGTATTTCCTCAAAACAAGCCTAGAATTGACAACATGAGCTACTATGATGCCGATAATACATCATTTTACATGATTAAAATGATATTTTGTCGCCGTCTTAGCTCAGTTTAAACATAGCGCATAATGGTTTCCCAGTTTATAGTGTGTATTTTTAACATGTGAAAGTCACGTGATAAGTACAGATAATTATACCTATGCTTTTTTGAAATTTATTTGGATTTACGTGTAGGACAGACCCAGTAAATTTCGAATAGAAAAAAATAAGCAAAAACTGGGAAAGATACATGGGTCGTAAGCGATATGATACATCAGTTAGTAAGATCCAGTGCGTTGTTCGTACATATATCAATTTTATGTAAAAATTTAGACAAAAAATATCTTGCAATGGTATCATCTGGTGTCTAGTCCCTTTAAAATTTAACAACGATGTCGAGAACAACGTTGTTAATTTTAACATC